>NC_091351.1:20371426-20376426 GCF_038502225.1 Cherax quadricarinatus | reverse complement strand
TTGTGGTAAGTGGCATGCACAACATATCTGCTCCCTCTCTAAGGACCCACGGGGAGATGTTGTCCGGTCCCATTGCCTTTGAGGTATCGATGTCCCTTAGAAGTTTCTTCACCTCCTCCTCATCTGTATGTATGTCGTCCAACACTTGTTGGTGTATTCCTTGCTGGTGTCCCCATCTGGTCTGTCCCCCCAGAGTCCTTCCTGACTCTACTGTAAATACTTCCTTAAATCTCGTGTTGAGCTCCTCACATACCTCTTGATTGTTTCTTGTGAGTTCTCCACCTTCTTTCCTCAGCCTTATCACCTGGTCCTTGACTGTTGTCTTCCTCCTAATGTGGCTATACAGCAGTTTCGGGTCAGATTTGACTTTCGATGCTATGTCATTTTCATACTGTCGCTGGGCCTCCCTCCTTATCTGTGCATACTCGTTCCTGGCTCTTCTACTAATCTCCTTGTTTTCCTGGGTCCTATGCCTCCTGTACCTTTTCCATTCTCTGTTGCACTTAGTTTTTGCTTCCCTACACCTTCGGGTAAACCAAGGACTCGCTTTGGTCTTCCTATTATTTCTGTTTCCCTTGGGAACAAAGCTTTCCTCTGCCTCCTTGCACTTTGTTGCCACATATTCCATCATCTCGTTTACTGATTTTCCTACCATTTCTCTGTCCCACTGAACCTCCTGCAGGAAGTTTCTCATACCTGTGTAGTCCCCCCTTTTATAGTTTGGCCTGACCCCTTCAGTTCCTGTTACCTTCTCCACTTGTAACTCTACTATATAATCAAAACTCAGCACCACATGATCGCTAGCTCCAAGGGGCCTCTCGTAAGTGATGTCCTCAATGTCTGAACTGCTCAGGGTGAACACAAGATCCAGTCTTGCTGCCTCATCCTCCCCTCTCTCTCTGGTTGTGTCCCTGACATGTTGATGCATGAGGTTTTCAAGTACCACATCCATCATCTTGGCTCTCCATGTTTCGGGACCCCCATGTGGCTCCAGGTTTTCCCAGTCGATCTCCCTGTGGTTGAAATCGCCCATTACCAGTAACTTTGCTCTGCTCGAGTGAGCTCTTCTTGCCACCTCAGCCAGTGTGTCCACTATCACCCTGTTGTTTTCTTCGTACTCCTCTCTTGGCCTCCTGCAGTTCTGTGGTGGGTTATACATCACTCAAATGACTACTTTATGTTCTCCGGACTGAATTGTACCTACAATGTAGTCTCTTTCTCCAATCATGTCCATGCCTTCCATTTCCTCAAATCCCCATCGGTGTTTTATGAGCAGTGCAACCCCTCCTCCCCCTCTACTCCTTCTATCTTTCCTCAGGATCTGATATCCCATTGGGAAGATTGTGTCTGTTATTGTCTCAGCGAGTTTTGTTTCTGTGACTGCTATGATGTCTGGGGATTTTTCACTGATTCTTTCGTTCCACTCCTCATGTTTATTCCTTATTCCATCCGCGTTTGTGTACCAAACTTTCAGTTTCTTTTCTATCATTGTGGTCATGCAAGAATATTGGGGTTGGGGGAGCGAGAGCCTTGGTGGGGGCCTATATGGGGCTGTGGTGTAGGTGGGGTTTGTGATGATGGGGGTGGGGTCAGAATGCCCATAAGGGACAGCTGTTGGGGTGAGGTTTGTGATATGGGGGTTGGTGGCAGAGGGAACAGTGAGTGGGTTGTAGTATAGGTTGCTCAGTTACGTTGGGAATGTCGTTGTTGGAGTCTTTTGGTGGGAGATTCTGTGGGGTGTGTTTGCCCTTCCTCCTGTGTCTGGGTCCTGCTCATCTTCGTCATTGCCTCTCGTTCAGCGTAGGATGACTAAATTAATACATAGCATCAGAAATCTTCCTTATGAAGAAAGATTGAAGACTCTTAAGTTACATTCACTTGTTAGACGAAGAATGAGGGGAGACCTGATCGAAGTGTATAAGTGGAAGATAGGTATTAATAAAGGGGATATTAATAAGGTCTTAAGGATGTCTCTCCAAGAGAGAACGCGCAGTAATGGATTTAAATTAGATAAGTTTAGATTTAGAAAGGACATAGGAAAGTATTGGTTTGGAAATAGGGTAGTTGATGAGTGGAACAGTCTACCTAGTTGGGTTATTGAGGCTGGGACTTTGGGTAGTTTCAAATCTAGGTTGGATAAGTACATGAGTGGGAGGGGTTGGATTTGAGAGGGACTTTCACATCAGAGCTTATTTCTTGGGTGGCATTGAAAATTGGGATGGGCAAATGTTTTGTTAGTGGGATGAATTGTAAAGGACCTGCCTAGTATGGGCCAGCAGGCCTCCTGCAGTGTTCCTCCTTTCTTATGTTCTTATGTTCTTATGTTCCTCCTTGCGTCTCTGTACCCTCTCTTTCAGTGTAGTCCTTTCGTCTTGTGTTCTGTCGCGGTCGAGGTATACTCTCTGGTACCCCTGTTTGTCCCTCAGTCTTGCTTTCTCTTGCAGAATCCTGGTTCGAACTGATTCTTCCTTGAAAATTACTTTGACAGGCCATATCCTTCCACTCGCAAACCACCCAATTCTCTGAAAATTTGTCACCTGGGTCATATCGCCCTCACCTATTGTTTTCATGATGCCTTCAATCATTTTTTTCTCCTCCTGTTTTATTTCTTCAAAGTTGTCCCCCTTGGCTTCTTGGAGCCCGTACACAAAAACTGACCTCGCCCTTTCCTCATCCCACTGAGTCTCCATCTGCTTCCTCTGAGGCATTTTATTTCCTTCCATTGACATGTTCTTGCCTTCAGTCCCTGTCATATCTGGAACTTCTATTCTCAGTGAACTGTCTTTCATGACCAGCTGTCCCTTGCTACTGCAGTTGGCTGTTAGAATCTCTGCATATAGCATACCTTCATTGTCTTCGGACCTGTCGTCTTTTCCCTGGCCCCACGTGGGTCTGATAAGGCCTTCGCGTACAGCATGTCTCCGTTGTTGCTTACCGTCCCCTTGTCTGTGCCTGATGTCACATCTGAATTGTCATTTGTCTCTCTAATCTGTTTCAGGCTTTGCAGTTTCTCTTCTAAGCACTGTATCCTAGCTTCTGCTGCTAAGACCTGTACTTCCCACTTCCTGCACTCCTCAGCTATCCGCTCCTCCATTTTCTTACCAAGCTCTACTATCTTCCTTCCCCACTCTTCCTCCCTTTTTTGGAGCTCTAACTCCCAGTCTTTCCTCCCTGGTTCGTCTACCAGATCTCTGGTTTTCCGTCCTCTAGAGCCACCCACTTTATTTTTTTTTTTTTTTTTTTTTTACACCACAGACAGAAGGCTAGAGGAGGGAGAGGGTGCGAGGGGGAGAGAGAAAGGGTAGAAAGAGGGAGAGAGAGGAGAGGGAAAGGGTAGAAAGAGGGAGAGAGAGGAGAGAGTATGGGGGTGAGGGATAAGACCAAGGGTGAGAGAGAGAAATGTGAGGGAGGGGTAGAAATATAGAAAAAGGGAGATGGAGAGAGAAGCTTAGAGAGAGAGAGAGAGAGAGAGAGAGGGGGGAGTGAGAGAGAGAGAGACAGAGAGAGAGAGAGAGAGAAATGTGAGGGGGAGAGTAGAGAGAGGAGAAAGGGAGAGAGAAAGAGGGGGAGAGAAAGGGTGAGAGAGAAAGGGAGAGAGAGAGAGAGAGAGAGAGAGGGGAGAGAGAGAGAGAGAGAGAGAGAGAGAGAGAGAGAGAGAGAGAGAGAGAGAGAGAGGGTGGGAGAGAGAGAGGGAGAGAGAGGGAGAGAGAGAGGGAGAGGGAGGGAGAGAGGGAGAGGAGAGGGAGAGGGAGAGAGGGAGGAGGGAGGGGAGAGGGAGAGGGGAGGGAGGAGGGAGGGGAGGAGGATAGGGGAAGGGGAGGGGAAAAAAGGTGAGGTAGAGAGAAAGAGAAACATGAGGAGGGGAGAGAAAGATAGGAGGGAGTGAAGGCAAGAGTGGGGAGGGGAAAGGTCTGTGGGGGGAGGGAAAGGTGTGGGGGGGGGGTGGGGGTGAGGGGACGTGGTCAAATTCCAAGGATCAGCTGTGTGAATGAGTGGGTGTGTGTACTCACCTAGTTGTGGTTTCAGGGGTCGAGACTCAGCTCCTGGCCCCGAGTGTGTGTGTGTGTCGTGCGTGTGTGTGAGCACGTCAGTTGTTTATATGTCCCAGAAATACATTTCACCTCTGTGTATCCGTAATACTAATAAGATACCATTAACACTGAGAAGTAATTCTAATAATTATAATACTAGCGTGTGTTAACTTAGTCTTTCTTTCACCCAGTTATGTACTACCTTTTACTACATGTGTACCCAATACTTGCTTCTCAGATTGTACTGTCTTTGTGTCCTAAAACATTATCTCTCGAAACTGTTGTCAGGGCTGTAGTCCCATTAGCCCCAACTTAATCCTCCTGCCTATTCCTTGCTCCTACAAATTTTATCTTCCTACTACTGCTAGGTGTTGTGTGTATGATAATCGCTCTGGAGCAGGGTTTAGATAGCGAGCTACCAGTGACCGTAGGGCCGGCTCTACCACTCAAAAACCTCCCGCCAACCACAAACAGGTGATTTGTGCGTTACTCCTCAGAGGGGACGTCCATCCAGATGCCTGATGTCACGATGCGTCGCGTATCGATGCTCTGCTGTACGATGACTCGTGCACCTCACCCTTCCACCTCTGACTTCTTCAGCTATTCTTTTCTCGTTGCCCTTTTGAGTCCTCATTTACCACACTTATCACTTGTATACTGCTACTTTTATAATTTACACTTCACTTTTGGTAAGTACACTTCTTATTTGTGATGACACCCAACCTGTTATGGCGGCCTACTTCCTCAGGCCTACTGCTGCCACCACCTCTGCTTATATATATTTATGTATATGTATATATATATATATATCCCCTTTCTGGCTAGCTTGTTCACGTTGGCTGTGTGCTACATCACAGTTTCTCATTAGCCAACCTCTCTTAATTCTATTTGATATTTTCTCTTTAGTCACTCGCTTTGTACTTTGTATATTTGTAACAGTGTGGCAACAAGTGCCAACTAGGGCTCAAC
>NC_091351.1:20318926-20366426 GCF_038502225.1 Cherax quadricarinatus | reverse complement strand
TGATGAGATCATTCCTTTCTAGGTGTTCCACCACTCTTCTCCTGATAATCTTCTCCATGATTTTGCATACTATACATGTCAGTGACACTGGTCTGCATGTGTGTGTGTGTGTGTGTGTGTGTGTGTGTGTGTGTGTGTGTGTGTGTGTGTGTGTGTGTGTGTGTGTGTGTGTGTGTGTGTGTGTGTGTGTGTGTGTGTGTGTGTGTGCATGTGTGTGTTTGTGTTTGTGAATGTGTGTGTGTGTGTTTGTGAATGTGTGTGTGTGTGTGTATGTTTGTGAATGTGTGTGTGTGTGTACTCACCTAGTTGAGGTTGCAGGGGTCAAGTCCAAGCTCCTGGCCCTGCCTCTTCACTGGTCGCTACTAGGTCACTCTCCCTGAGCCGTGAGCTTTATTATACCTCTGCTTAAAGCTATGTATGGATCCCGCCTCCACTACATTGCTTCCCAAACTATTCCACTTCCTGACTACTCTGTGACTGAAGAAATACTTCCTAACATCCCTGTGATTCATCTGTGTCTTCAACTTCCAACTGTGTCCCCTTGTTGCTGTGTCCCATCTCTGGAACATTCTGTCTTTGTCCACCTTGTCAATCCCTCTCAGTATTTTGTATGTCATTATCATGTCCCCCCCTATCTCTCCTGTCCTCCAGTGTCGTCAGGTCGATTTCCCTTAACCTCTCCTCGTAGGACATAGCCCTTAGCTCTGGGACTATTCTTGTTGCAAACCTTTGTACTTTCTCTAGTTTCTTTATGTGCTTGTCTAGGTGTGGGTTCCAAATTGGTTCTGCATACTCCAATATAGGCCTAACGTACACGGTGTAAAGGGTCCTGAACAATTCCTTATTAAGATGTAGGAATGCTGTTCTGAGGTTTGCTAGGAGCCCATATGCTGCAGCAGTTATTTGGCTGATGTGCACTTCAGGAGATATGCCTGGTGTTATACTCACCCCAAGATCTTTTTCCTTGAGTGAAGTTTGTAGTCTCTGGCCCCCTAGACTGTACTCCATCTGTGGTCTTCTTTGCCCTTCCCCAATCTTCATGACTTTCCACCTGGTGGGGTTGAACTCCAGGAGCCAATTGCTGGACCAGGTCTGCAGCCTGTCCAGATCCCTTTGTTTTTCTGCCTGGTCTTCAGTCGAATGAATTCTTCTCATCAACTTCACATCATCTGCAAACAGGGACGCTTCGGAGTTTATTCCTTCCGTCATGTCGTTCACAAATACCGTAATAAACTTTATCGCAAATTTTACAAGGAATCTTATAGAAACATCCATCAGCATTTTGAGGGGAATTCTTTATCAAAAGTTTTTCTTACTGTATCCAGATTTTTAAATACAACTTTAATATTAAAAGTCTTAAGAAGAGAAGGCATATCAACCAAGTTTTCATGGTAAGGGAGAACCAACATATTTTTAGTTGAATAAGGTTGGTTGTCCCTTTTTGGGTTGTAAAAAGTATTTCTAGCAATTTTAAATGATTTATCAATTACATTTCTTGGGTATTTCAGATCATTAGCTATTTCATAAATTTTGAATATTTCTTCATCTATAAACTCTGGACTACAAATACGCAAAGCTCTCAAAAACCTTGATGAGAAAACAGACAGTTTAACTCTATCTTGATGTGAAGAATAATAGTGTACATAGGAACAGTTATTTGTAGGTTTTCTGTAAATTTCAAATTTGAATTCATTATTACTCTTAACACAATCCTACCTAATAGAGCTAAATGGTTCAGATATGTTGATGGTATTTTATGTCTTATACCCAAGAATGTAGATATACACAATTTCCTTGTTAAATTAAATAGCTTAGCCCATTCTATAAACTTTACTGTTGAGTTTGAGGAAAATAACTTATTGCCTTTTCTAGGTGTTTTAATTATTAAGGGGGCAGTAGGGCAAGCAGTCTTGTTTCAAAAAATTCTATGTATAGATTACTAAGAACAGGTGAAAGAGGATTTCCCATTGCCATACCAAATTTCTGAGTGTAAAACTTAACCCTTTGACTGTTTCCGACGTATAAATACGTCTTACGAGCCAATGTTTCTGACTTATTTATATGCATAAATTCTAGCAGCTTCAAATCAAGCAGGAGAAAGCTGGTAGGCCCACATGTGAGAGAATGGGTCTCCATGGTCAGTGTGCACCATATAAAAAAAATCGGGGAGCCAGTGGTGCATTGTGGGAATGCCATTTCAGTTGTCCTTTTTCAGCATGTCTAGCGGTAAGAAATATGTGATTCCCTAGCAAATCTGGGACTCTTCTCTTCCCAAGTGATGCTCTAACACAGATGGAAGTGTCAGTGAAGATCAATTTCATGATTTGGAGGAGTTTGAGACCAAAAGCAATGGAGGAGGAGGAGGGGGAGGAGGGGAGGAAGAGGAGGAGGAGGAGGAGGGAAGGAAGAGGAGGAGGAGGAGGAGGAGGAGGAGGAGGAGGAGGAGGAGAAGGAGAAGAGGAGGAGGAGGAAGAAGAAGATGTAATAATATTGTTCCCTTGAAGCAAGAAAAAAAAAGTCCACCCCATGACAGTGACAAGATAAGGGGAGATAACATCTGATAAGAGCTGACTTTGATGAGCGTAAAGGAGGGTAATATTACATGACCATCTCCCTCCCTTTGTTTTTGCTGGTACACAAACATTTCTGTCTGTCTATTTGTCTGTCTGTCAAGCTCCCTGTCTGTCCATCTAGCTCTCTGTCTCAGAGAGAGCCACAAGACTGTGTCATCACGTTTACTCACATCTTCAAGCAGAGTATAGCACTTTGTCTGGATTTCTTGGGTTATCCTAGGTAATTTACACTATGTATACTTGTATTTATGTGTACCTGTGAGACAGAGATAGGCAGACAGATAGAAAGAGAGACAGATTGAAAGATATAGAATGAGGGAGAAAGATAATTAGATAGAATGGAGGAGGGGAAGCAGCGTCTGACCCCATTGTTTTGACAGGCGGTAGGGGTAGTGACTAATGAGACAATATGTCACTTTGACAGCTGCCGACTTCTGACTCAAAACAATTATAAGCCACACACTCGCACACAAGACAAGGAGGAGGAGAAGGAGGAGAAGGAGAAGGAGTAGAAGGAGGAGGAGAAGGAGAAGGAGAAGGAGGAGTAGAAGGAGAAGGAGGAGTAGAAGGAGAAGGAGGAGGAGGAGGAGGAGGAGGAGGAGTAGAAGGAGGAGTAGAAGGAGGAGCAGAAGGAGGAGGAGTAGAAGGAGGAGGAGTAGAAGGAGGAGGAGTAGAAGGAGAAGGAGGAGGAGTAGAAGGAGGAGGAGGAGGAGGAGAAGGAGGAGGAGTAGAAGGAGGAGGAGAAGGAGGAGGAGGAGAAGAAGGAGGAGGAGAAGGAGGAGGAGGAGAAGGAGGAGGAGGAGAAGGAGGAGGAGGAGAAGGAGGAGAAGGAGGAGGAGGAGGAGGAGGAGGAGGAGGAGAAGGAGGAGGAGGAGGAGAAGGAGGAGGAGGAGGAGAAGGAGGAGGAGGAGGAGGAGGAGGAGGAGGAGGAGGAGGAGGAGGAGGAGGAGGAGGAGAAGGAGGAGGAGGAGAAGGAGGAGGAGGAGGAGAAGGAGGAGGAGGAGGAGAAGGAGGAGGAGGAGGAGAAGGAGGAGGAGGAGGAGAAGGAGGAGGAGAAGGAGGAGGAGGAGGAGGAGAAGGAGGAGGAGGAGGAGGAGGAGGAGATGGAGGAGGAGGAGAAGGAGGAGGAGGAGAAGGAGGAGGAGGAGAAGGAGGAGAAGGAGGAGGAGGAGGAGAAGGAGGAGGAGAAGGAGGAGGAGGAGGAGGAGGAGAAGGAGGAGAAGGAGGAGGAGGAGGAGGAGGAGGAGGAGGAGGAGGAGGAGGAGGAGAAGGAGGAGGAGGAGGAGGAGGAGGAGGAGAAGGAGGAGGAGGAGAAGGAGGAGAAGGAGGAGGAGGAGGAGGAGGAGGAGGAGGAGGAGGAGGAGGAGGAGGAGGATGATGAGGATGATGATGATGATGATGATGATGATGATGATTGTTTGTTTGTTTGTTTGTTTGTTTTTGTAAACAAGTTTTGTAAACAATATATTGATAATTATGTTTGTGTGCTTATTGTGTTGTATACAACGAGTGTATATATATACATTGCACCTTACTTTGGTCTCACAGGCCACATAAGTTATGTGAAAAAATAAAATAGTGAAAAAAACAACAAACCTTCAAATACAAGTAAACTAAAGTTTACCAGGTGAGCGGCAGTCGCCGCTTTTGCCATACGCGGCTCATTTTCTGCAAACTTCACGGCTCTTTATCTCAGTAAGTACCAATGGCAAAAATTTTTTTTTTGGACTAAAACACTCAGAAAAATAATCTTAACATTTTCATAAGAAAAAATAATTTTTTTTTTTTGAATATTTGGCGACATAGAATGACAAGTTTCAGAGAGGGGCCTGAAACAGTCAAAGGGTTAAATACAAATTTTGCATCAACAATGCAAATTTTAGTAAGTTTAATTATAGTAGGAACTGGCAATGGTAAATTATAATTAACAAGTTCTTCAGATAAGAAACTGTACCTCCCATTCCTTTATGATTTGTCTAAAGTGGTTCACAACATTGACATTGTAACAGTCACCAGCACGGCTTGCAATAGCTGTTTGAGGGTGATGTTCATCCTATAAAGGTTTGCACTTCAAGCCACTTTGCACACATTTCCTTAATCTCTGAAGTAGGCAACTTCTTCAATTTCTCTCTCCCCTCCTCCGAAGCAGTTTCCTCAGGTCTGGCCTCTTGCTGTTGAAGATGATCTAGCAGCTCATCAGTGGTTAGTTCGTCATTGTCCTCCTCCACCAACTCTTCTACATCCTCCCCACTAACCTCCAACCCCAAGGACTTCCCCAATGCCACAACTGATTCCACAACTGGCATACGCTTCTCAGGGTTAACCTCAAATCCTTCAAAATCCCTTTTGTCTACACATTCTGGCCACAGTTTCTTCCAAGCAGAGTTCAAGGTCCTCTTAGTCACTCCCTCCCAAGCCTTACCTATAAGGTTTACACAACTGAGGATGCTAAAGTGATCTTTCCAAAACTCTCGTAGAGTCAATTTATTGTCTGTGGTCACTACAAAACACTTTTGAAACATAGCTTTTTTGAAATTTGAAATGACCTGCTGGTCCATGGGCTGCAGGAGAGGAGTGGTATTAGGAGGCAAAAACTTGACCTTAATGAAGCTCATGTCCCCAGAAAGTCGCTCTCCCAAGTCAGAAGGATGACCAGGAGCATTGTCTAATACCAGGAGGCACTTAAGGTCCAATTTATTTTCCAGGAGGTAATTTTTCACATTGGGGGCACATGCATGGCATAACCAGTCATAGAAAAAGTCCCTAGTGACCCATGCCTTACTGTTTGCCCTCCACAGCACACACAAATTAGCCTTGAGGACAATGTTTTGCCTGAACACTCTGGGAATTTCAGAGTGATACACCAATAAAGGTTTCACTTTGCAATCACCACTAGCATTAGCACACATCAAGAGAGTAAGCCTGTCTTTCATAGGCTTATGTCCTGGGAGTGCCTTTTCCTCCTTAGTAATGTAGGTCCTGTTTGGCATTTTCTTCCAAAACAGGCCTTTTTCGTCACAATTAAGCACTTTTTCAGGTTTCAGTCCTTCACTGTCTATGTACTCCTTGAATTCCTTCACATATTTTTCAGCCGCTTTTTGGTCCGAACTGGCAGCCTCACCATGCCTTATCACGCTATGTATGCCACTACGATTCTTAACCCTTTCAGGTTTTCGGCCATACTAGTACGGCTTACGAGCAGGGTTTTTTGACGTACTAGTACTCATAAATTCTAGCGCCATCAAATCTCGCGGGAAAAGGCTGGTAGGCCTAGATGTGAGAGAATGGGTCTGTGTGGTGGGTGTGCACAGTAGAAAAAAAATATGGGACCCAGTGGCGCATTGTGGGAATGCCATTTTAGTACACCATGTCCACCATGCCTCGCGGTAAGAAGCTCCTCACTCCTTGGTGAATTGGGACACTTTTGTTCCCCAGTGACAGTTTTAATACAGATGGAAGTACCAATGAAGATGAGTTTCAAGGTTTTGGTGAGGCTTTGACTGAAACTAATGACCATAATATCGGTAATAGTGAGGAACACCCAGACGACCCTCAGCCTTCCACCTCTGCTGCTGGGCCGCCTTGTTCACGCTCAGTTGTACCAGAATCAAAGAGGAAACTCCTATTTTCCCAAATCCCAGACTCAGATGTGAGCATTTGTGATGATAGTGACAGTGATTATGAACTACAAGCTCTTCAAACTAGTTCCAGTAGTGATAGTGAAGTGCAATATTCCCCAGTGAAGCATCAGTATATACGACGATATATGCGCTCTGGTAGTGTGCCATATGCTATTCCAAGGGGAAGGAGTACATCTCGGAGTACATCCCGTGGCTGTACAACAGGAACTGACAGTGAAAATGATGATGATACTGTTGCAATTGGGATGGATAATGTGCATGGTGGTGGTAGTGGTGGTGCCGGCCGTGAGGCACCAGCAGTGGCCAATGCTGCTACCCACGCGCTGCCTCAGCTGATCTACAACAAAGGCCACCATCCCCCACCCACCCACCCACCACACCAGCCTCCACAACCACAACCACAACCATAACCACCAGTCATTGTCCATTACCCACCAGCAGACCGCACCTGGGATTGGCAGGAAGCTGTCAATTTTGTTCCAAATCCCCACCAATTTGATGACAGCCAAAGTGGAATACGGCCATGTTGAACACTGGGAAGCAATGCCAGTGAACTGGAATGTTTCGAGTTATTCTTTGACAAACCCCTGATGGAAAGTATTGTCATGAAAAGCAACACATACTACAAGTACACCATGGCAAACACAATACTTTCACCAAAATCACGTCTACACCAGTGGAAGGAGACAACTGTGGCTGAGATGTATCTTTTCTTTGTCACAATAATGCTTTTGCCACATGTGTATAAGCACAGTGTGAAATCATACTGGTCAACAGACCACCTGATTGCAACCCCAGGTTTCAGTGATATAATGCCAGTGAATTGATTTGTGCTAATGTTACGTATGCTTCACTTCTCAGACAAAACCAGGCCTGACAGAACCGACAGGTTATGTAAGATTAGGCATGTGTTTGTGTATCTGAAAGAGAAATTCAATATGTATTTTTATCCCTTCAGGAAGCTTGTAATTGACAAGTCTTTGATTCTGTTCAAAGGAAGACTCTCTTTCAAGCAGTACATACCAAGCAAGAGGAAACACTTTGGTATAAAGTTGTTTGTGCTTTGTGATTGTTACAGTGGTCTGGTATTGTATATTATTGTGTACACTGGAAGTTATACATTGCAAAATACCAGGAGGTTATTGGGCATCTCCGGTGATGTGGTTAGAACAATGATAGAACCATACCTTGGTAAGGGGCATACAGATAACTGGTACACAAGCCCCACAATCAGTGATTTTTTGCGAGTGAACATGACAGATGTGTGTGTGGCACAGTGCGTGCAAATAAAACATGCCCAGGTTTGACGCTGGCACTCGTAGAGGTGAGGTGCAGGCATTTGCTGCCAATGACATCATGACATTTCGGTGGTATGACAAACGAGATGCCACACTGTTGTCATCAGTTCACCCTAATGAAATGGCAGACACTGGCAGGAAGCACAAAGAAAGCAATGAACCCATTCTAAAACCTGCAGCTGTGATGGACTACACCCTCAGTATGCATTCAGTGGACAAATGTGACATGCAGATTGGGTTTGCTGATTGTGTTCGCAAGAGTTATAAGTGGTACATAAAACTCTTTTTCCATCTTCTGGACATTTCCATGCTGAATGCTTATATGTATAAGATGAGGACCAGAAACAAACCACCATACGGCAAATTCTGTTTGTCTGTCATCAGACAAATAGTATTCAAGTACCCTGGAACAACACCTGCAATAGACCACCCACCAAATTTTCAACAACTTCCTTCTCGTTTGAAGCATGGTGATCACTTCCTGGTAAAACTGCCTGGTACTGCATTCAAGAAAAAGGCTCAAAAGAGGTGTTACGTTTGTGCACATACAAAAAAACGCCCACAACAATGCAGAGACACTCGTTTTATGTGTGAGGAGTGTAAAACTCCACTGTGCATGACGCCATGTTTCAAAGACTTCCACAGGCTGCAGAACTTCTAGAAACATTCCCTGTGACTGTATATGTGCATATAAAATATAGAAAAATAGTAATAAACATTTCATATCGTTTGTGTAAATATTTTCTGTAAACAAAACAATGACAACAGTGTTTATGCCGTTATTGTGTAGTATTGAAAAAGAAATAACTTACAAAATACTGATCATATTGGTCTCACAGGCCATAAAAGTTACTTGGAAAAAGAAAAATTAAAAAAATAATAGAAAATAGTACATAAAATACTAAATAAAAGAATATCGGGTGACGGCAGTCGGCGATGTCACATGATGCTCACTTTCTGTAAACTTCATACCTCCAAATCTCGGTAAGTATTGATGGTAAAAAATTTTTGTTTAGCCTATAATGTTTAGAAAAAAAAAACTATTTTCATAAGAAAAAATAATTTTTTTTTTTTAATTTGGCCGACCCTGAGAACAAGTCTCTGACAGGGCCTGTCGACCCTGAAAGGGTTAAATCTCTCAAACCAACCTTTGCTGGCCTTAAATTCACTCACATCACCACTAGTTGCAGGCATTTTTTTAATTAAATCCTCATGCAACTTCCTAGCCTTTTCACATATGATCTCTTGAGAGTTGCTATCTCCTGCTATCTGTTTCTCGTTTATCCACAGCAATAACAGTCTCTCAACATCTTCTATCACCTGCGATCTCTTATTCGAAAACAAAGTTGCACCTTTTGCAAGAACAGCTTCCTTGATTGCTGTTTTGTTGGCCATGATAGTAGCGATGGTTGATTGGGGTTTGGTATACAATCTGGCCAGCTCTGAGACACGCACTCCACTTTCATACTTAGCAATTAGCTCTTTCCTCATTTCCATAGTAATTTTCACCTTTTTTAGCGCACGGTTGCAGTAGAAGCTTTCTTGGGGCCCATGGTGACTTATTTTGCAGGTACAATCACTAAAAACGCTGTGATAATATGAAATGTTCCGATTGTATGTGTGGATGCAACCGCACTGGCTGGCTTGTAAACACTGGCACCCACGGGGCAGCTGAGGTGCACTCAGGCCACACGTGGACGCGTCTCAGACAAATTGCGCGAGGTGAGGCAAAATTTTTGCATTAAAATGTATAGTATGGTGAATTTAACGTAAGGTGATGCCATCGTAAGGTGAGGGTCCACTGTATATACGTATATTACAGTGGAACCTTGACTTACAAGTTTACAAGTTTAATCCATTCCAGGAGCTAGCTCATAAGCCAATTTACTTGTATATCAAATTAATTTTCCTCATTTAAATTAACTGAAAAGCCATTAATGCGTTCCTGCACTCTGGAGAGACGAGAAAAAATATTTGAATATGATGCTATTGTCAACTGTATGGCTTATTTATCTATAACAGTTCATCTATTGTGACCTAATAAACAATATAATTAACACAGAAACATGAAATATCCTCTAGATTATTAAAATTGGCCATAATATGGTGGCAGAGGCAGCAGCGTAAGCGTCCACCATTTTCTCTCCAATTTTGATTATATGTATAGTATCTTCCCATGTTCTTATTGTAAGAGAAAATGGAGTATTTTTGAGGCTAACTACAGTACATCACTAGTTTTCTAAGGAAAACACTGATAATATCGTATATAAACACATAATAAATAACAATACACTACAGAATGTAAAGAAATAATAAACTGTTTATATAAAGTGAATATGTACTTACACACTTGGAGTAGAGGTGGTGGTGGAGGTTGAGTGTGGCGGAGGTTGAGTGTGGCGGAGGTTGATTGTGACGGAGGTTGATTGTGGTGGAGGTTGAGTGTGGCGGAGGTTGATTGTGGCGGAGGTTGATTGTGGTGGAGGTTGACTGTGACGGAGGTTGATTGTGGTGGAGGTTGATTGTGACGGAGGTTGATTGTGGTGGAGGTTGAGTGTGGCGGAGGTTGATTGTGGCGGAGGTTGAGTGTGACGGAGGTTGAGTGTGGTGGAGGTTGATTGTGGCGGAGGTTGATTGTGGTGGAGGTTGAGTGTGGCGGAGGTTGAGTGTGACGGAGGTTGATTGTGGAGGAAGTTGAGTATAGAGGAGTTTGAGAGTGAGAGATTCACAACAACATTGTTTTGTTTCATCACTCAACTTGACTCATACAACTTGTTTTATCACTTAACTCATACAACTTGTTTTATCACTTAACTCATACAACTTGTTTTATCACTGAACTTGACTCATACAACTTGTTTTATCACTTAACTCATACAGCTTGTTTTATCACTGAACTTGACTCATACAACTTGTTTTATCACTTAACTCATACAACTTGTTTTATCACTTAACTCATACAACTTGTTTTATCACTTAACTCATACAACTTGTTTTATCACTTAACTCATACAACTTGTTTTATCACTTAACTGATACAATTTTTTTGTTTAATCACTGAACATAACTGATACAATTTGTTTTGTTTAACTTCTCACTTCTCTCATTGTTCTTACTTTCACTAATTTTTGTTTTTTCTTCACGCTTTCCTTACTTTCCTCTGCAGGGTGTTTCAATAATAACCTGTTCAAGGAACATGACTTGCATTTGTGGTCACAGAGGTGCCTATGCTAACCTTCCTATGGTGTAGAAATATATCTAGTTGGACGAATCTTATTGTGGCTAGCTGGTCCAGTGGCTAACGTGACGGTCTAGAATTTTGAGACTCTCTGACCGTGGGTTCAAATCCCGCCCGTGGTATGGTCTGTTCAAGGAAGTTTGTTTCAGCCACCTTTTCAGAATGTTTCGGAAATGAGTTAGGCAAGTGTCATTAAATAGCTCCGATGCACAACCAGTTGCAACTTTCTCTGGGTGTTTCATTGCAATAACCTCTAGAAGTCTCTCCCAGATTCCCAACATTTCCTTTATCTCACTTGTCAAGATAACCTCCATATCTGGCTCCTCCACAGTACGAATGTCCTTCAAAACTTTGTGATGCTGCTGCATATGCAGTTCATTTAACTCCTCCATCATCAGCTCCTTGGAGTGCTCCTTGATGAGCTTGTCCACATCATCCACCTCCATGTCCATGGACTTTCCGAGGGACACAATCTCGCCCACCACTGCCACTTCAGGTTCGAATCCTTCAAAGTCCCTTTCAGAGACAACCTCAGGCCACAGCTTCTTCCATGCAGAGTTCAAAGTCCTCCTTGTAACACCCTGCCAGGCCATATTTATAATTCTGAGGCATATCACGATGTTATAGTGGTCCTTCCAGAACTCTCGAAGGGTCAAATTTGTGCTTTCTGTCACATCAAAGCAGTGGTGGAACAGGTGCTTGGTGAAGAGCTTCTTGAAATTAGAAATCACTTCTTGGTCCATGGATCAGGGTGGTGTTGGGTGGAAGGAAGAGAATGTTTATAAACTTGAACTCTTCGAAGATGTCGACCTTGAGGTTCGGTGTGTGAGCTGGTGCATTGTCCAGGACAAGAAGGGCCTGCAGGGGTAGGTTATTTTCCTGGAGACACTTCGTAATGGCAAGACCAAAGACCAGGTTTATCCACTCTACAAAGAAGTGCCTGGTGACTCATGCCTTCGGATTTGCCCTCCACATAACCTGCAGTTTTTCTTTTAGAATCTTGTGTGACTTAAAGGCTCTGGGGTTTTCCAAATGATATACCAGCAGTGGCTTGATCTTGCAGTCGCCACTTGCATTTGTGCACAATGCGAGGGTTAACCTATCCTTCATGGGTTTGTGGCCTGGTATCTTCTCCTTTGCAGTTATTTAAGTTCTTCTTGGCATCTTCTTCCAGAAGAGCCCTGTCTCGTCACAGTTGAAGATTTGCTGAGGGATGTATTCTTCAGCTGCTATCACTTCAGGAAAAAATTTTGAGGAAATCCTCAGCTGCCTTCACATCAGAGCTTGCTCTCTCACCATGCCTGATAAGAACATAAGAAAGGAGGAACACTGCAGCAGGTCTGTTTGCCAATACTAGGCAGGTCATTCACAATAAATATTTACCCAACCCAATTTTCAATGCTACCCAAGAAATAAGCTTTGATGATTCTATTTACCCATGTGCAAGTCCCACTCAAATCCAACCCCTCTCACTCACGTATTTATCCAACCTCGATAACCCTACTAGGCAGACTGTTCCACTTGTCAACTACCCTATTTCCAAACCAATACTTTCTTGTATCATTTCTAAATCTAAACTTGTATAATTTGAATCCATCACTATGGGTTCTCTCTTGGAGGGATATCCTCAAGACCATTTCTTTTTTTCAACAAATCGGCAGTTTCCCACCGAGGCAGGGTGGCCCAAAAAAGAAAAACAAAAGTCTCTCTTTCTAATTTCAGTAATTTATAAAGAAGGGGTTACTAGCCCCTTGTTCCCAGCATTTTAGTCGCCTCTTGCAACACGCATGGCTTATGGAAGAAGAATTCTGTTCCACTTCCCCATGGAGATAAGAGGAAATAAACAAGAACAAGAACTAGAAAGAAAATAGAAGAAAACCCAGATTATTATTATAATCAAAAAGAAGCGCTAAGCCACAAGGGCTATACAGCGCTGCAGGGCAAGAAGGAAGCGAGGGCATCAGGTGGCAAAAGGGAGATGGATGAGTACTAGGTTATGGAGAACAGTGGGGCAGTGGATGGTGAAAGGGTAAAGGGCAGCAAGAGACTGAGCTAGAAAGGGCTGAGGGGAGTGCGAAAGGTATCATCATCAGAGTTTGTGGAGTAAATCAGTCGTTGTTAAGAAGTCAATGAGAGAGTCAGGATTAAAGGAGGGTCCATCAGCAAGAAGGGAAGGTAAAGAGAGAGTAGTAGAGCGGAGACGACGACGGAGGTAAATTCTGCGTGCTCGTTGATAGAGAGGGCAGTCTAACAGAATGTGGCTAATCGATATGGGAACTTGACACTGCTCACAGAGAGGAACAGGGTGCCTCTCCATGAGATACCCATGAGTAAGACGAGTGTGGCCAATGCGAAGGTGGGAGAGAGTGGTCTCCCAACCTCGGCACTGATGACAAGAAGACAGCCAGTAACCTATGCTCAGTTTAATAGAATGAAGTTTATTACCGAGCAGAGTTGATCAATGTTGTTGCCAACGGGTGTGAAGGTGGGTAGCTATTACAGCAGAATAGTCCAGAAATGGAATGCCTCTATATGAAATTGGTAGGGCATGTACTGCTGACCGCGCAGTAGTGTCTGCCTGTTCATTGCCCTGTACATCGACATGACCAGGGACCCAACAAAAACAATATCTTTATGCTTGGTAGAGATACGGCGTAGCCAAAGTCGGATACCAAGAACTAGGGAGAGAGATGTATCAAATTTTCGTATAGCCTGTAGAGCACTAAGGGAGTCTGAGACTACCACAAATGATGACACAGGCATAGATGCGATACAAGTAAGTGCTGCAAGAATGGCATACAATTCAGCAGTAAAAATGCTAGCCGAAGATAATAAATGCCCCCTCACGACGCTGTCCGGAAACACTGCTGCGAATCCAACGCCGTCTGAAGACTTAGAGCCATCTGTGTACACAGCGATGGCATGAGAATGAGAGTGGAAGTGATCAAGAAAAAGAGAGCGGGAAGCCACCGTAGGCAGTTGGGCTTCCGAGCAAGGGAGTGAGAAAGAACAGACCCGAACAGCTGGAACTTCCCAGGGGGGTAGGGAAAAGTGAGATGCTACATGAACATAGAAAGGTGGTAACTGAAGGGAAGACAAGAGCGAATGTAGGCGAAGAGAATAGGGACGGAGCAAACAGGGGCGGCAAACAAATAAAGAATGTCTACTAATATTGGTGACCATTCTATAAATGGAAGGATTGTGATCATGAGAGCGTACATAGTAGCGAAGGCAATGGGCATCACGGTGATCAGACAAGGATGGAACATTCGCTTCTGCATAGAGGCTCTCAACAGGGGAAGAGCGAAAAGCACCAAAGCATAAACGTAATCCTTGGTGATGGATGGGGTTAAGGCTAGAGAGAGTAGCAGGAGAGGCTGCTGAATAAATCTGGTCACCATAATCGAGTTTCGATAAAATGAGGGCTGAATGTAGGCGAAGCAAAGTTCGACGATCAGCTCCCCAGGAAAGATGAGCAAGGGTTTTAAGAAGGTTCAGGCGGCTGTGACAAGTTGCCTTCAGAGAGGTAATGTGAGGTTTCCAGGATAACCTACGGTCAAAGAGGAGGCCCAGAAACATGACTAAAACATTCAGGGATACAGGAGCCATAGAGATACAAAGGATGATCGGAGATGACAGAGCGTCTAGTGAAAGTAATTTGGTGTTTTGGTACTGGAAAATTTAAACCCATGCGTGGTGGCCCAAGTGGAAACATGGTCGACCGCATGCTGGAGAGAAAGTGTAATGAGATAACAGTCAGCACCTGCACAAGCAATAGCGAAGTCATAAACATAGAGTGATGACCAAATATTGGGTGGAAGAACAGAAGCCAAATCATTTATAGCAAGGAGAAAAAGTGTTGTGCTCAGAACACATCCCTGGGGGACACCTTCAGCTTGGATAAAGTCCGGGGAAAGCACATTATTAACCCAAACACGGAAATGTTTGTCAGTTAAAAAGTTCTTAAGGAAGGATGGTAGATTGCCTCGGAGGCCTAAGGAGTGGGCTTGGGCCAAAATATTATACCTCCAAGTTGTGTCATATGCCTTCTCAAGGTCAAAAAATATGGCAATAACTGAGTGATTATTCGCAAAGGCATTACAAACATATGTATCCAAGCGTAGTAAGGGGTCTATGGTAGAACGGCCCTTACGAAAGCCATATTGAGTAGCGGAGAGACTGTTGTGTGTCTCTGAATACCACATTAAACGTCAATTTACCAGACGTTCCATCACTTTGCAAACTGCACTAGTAAGAGCGATGGGACGATAGTGGGAGGCATCATGTCCTGTAGTACCTGGCTTGTGGAAAGGGAGAACAATGGCAGATTTCCACAGCTGGGGAAGAACTCCTTGTGCCCAAATAAGATTGAAGAGGTGTAAGAGGACTACAAGAGCTGACTGATGTAAATGTTGTAACATACGAATATGAATGTCGTCAGGCCCAGCTGCCGATGATTGGCAAGCTGAGAGCGTTGCTTCCAGCTCCTGAAGTGTAAAAGGCACATTATACTGTTCTTCTCTGAGAGAAGAAAAGTCCAAGGGTACTAACTCTCTGGCAGACTTTGAGGAAAGAAATGAGGGGCATAGATGGAGCCCCTGGGAAATACAGACCAGATGAGTGCAAATTTCAATGACAACGTCAGGAGGGTTTGCTACATCAACACCAGCGACCCGTAGAACAGGAGCCAGGTCAGGAGAGTATTTACCACTCAATTTTCTCACTTTTTTTCCAGACTGCACTCATAGCTAAAAGCTAAAAGAATCCTTTAGGAGTCAGGAATCGCGGGAAGAACTAAAAGCCATAAATGAAATCGAAAGAAACCCAAAGTATTTCTTCTCCTATGCCAAATCAAAATCGAGAACAACGTCCAGTATTGGGCCCCTACTTAAACAAGATGGGTCCTACACAGATGACAACAAGGAAATGAGTGAGCTACTCAAGTCCCAATATGACTCAGTTTTTAGCAAGCCGCTAACCAGACTGAGAGTCGAAGATCAAAATGAATTTTTTATGAGAGAGCCACAAAATTTGATTAACACAAGCCTATCCGATGTTATCCTGACGCCAAATGACTTCGAACAGGCGATAAATGACATGCCCATGCACTCTGCCCCAGGGCCAGACTCATGGAACTCTGTGTTCATCAAGAACTGCAAGAAGCCCCTATCACGAGCCTTTTCCATCCTATGGAGAGGGAGCATGGACACGGGGGTCGTCCCTCAGATACTAAAAACAACAGACATAGCCCCACTCCACAAAGGGGGCAGTAAAGCAACAGCAAAGAACTACAGACCAATAGCACTAACATCCCATATCATAAAAATCTTTGAAAGGGTCCTAAGAAGCAAGATCACCACCCATCTAGAAACCCATCAGTTACACAACCCAGGGCAACATGGGTTTAGAACAGGTCGCTCCTGTCTGTCTCAACTACTGGATCACTACGACAAGGTCCTAAATGCACTAGAAGACAAAAAGAATGCAGATGTAATATATACAGACTTTGCAAAAGCCTTCGACAAGTGTGACCATGGCGTAATAGCGCACAAAATGCGCGCTAAAGGAATAACAGGAAAAGTCGGTCGATGGATCTATAATTTCCTCACTAACAGAACACAGAGAGTAGTCGTCAACAGAGTAAAGTCCGAGGCAGCTACGGTGAAAAGCTCTGTTCCACAAGGCACAGTACTAGCTCCCATCTTGTTCCTCATCCTCATATCCGACATAGACAAGGATGTCAGCCACAGCACTGTGTCTTCCTTTGCAGATGACACCCGAATCTGCATGACAGTGTCTTCCATTGCAGACACTGCAAGGCTCCAGGCGGACATCAACCAAATCTTTCAGTGGGCTGCAGAAAACAATATGAAGTTCAACGATGAGAAATTTCAATTACTCAGATATGGTAAACATGAGGAAATTAAATCTTCATCAGAGTACAAAACAAATTCTGGCCACAAAATAGAGCGAAACACCAACGTCAAAGACCTGGGAGTGATTATGTCGGAGGATCTCACCTTCAAGGACCATAACATTGTATCAATCGCATCTGCTAGAAAAATGACAGGATGGATAATGAGAACCTTCAAAACTAGGGAGGCCAAGCCCATGATGACACTCTTCAGGTCACTTGTTCTATCTAGGCTGGAATATTGCTGCACTCTAACATCACCTTTCAAGGCAGGTGAAATTGCCGACCTAGAAAATGTACAGAGAACTTTCACGGCGCGCATAACGGAGATAAAACACCTCAATTACTGGGAGCGCTTGAGGTTTCTAAACCTGTATTCCCTGGAACGCAGGAGGGAGAGATACATGATTATATACACCTGGAAAATCCTAGAGGGACTAGTACCGAACTTGCACACGAAAATCACTCACTACGAAAGCAAAAGACTTGGCAGACGATGCACCATCCCCCCAATGAAAAGCAGGGGTGTCACTAGCACGTTAAGAGACCATACAATAAGTGTCAGGGGCCCGAGACTGTTCAACTGCCTCCCAGCACACATAAGGGGGATTACCAACAGACCCCTGGCAGTCTTCAAGCTGGCACTGGACAAGTCAGTTCCTGATCAGCCAGGCTGTGGCTCGTACGTTGGTTTGTGTGCAGCCAGCAGCAACAGCCTGGTTGATCAGGCGCTGATCCACCAGGAGGCCTGGTCACAGACCGTGCCGCGGGGGAGTTGACCCCCGAAACTCTCTCCAGGTAAACTCCAGGTAAAAAGAAGAAGCAGAGGTGATGGTGGAAACATAGTCTCGCGAGCAAGTGCGTTTAGCGTCATGGATGACACGGCGAGCGATCGCACGCTTCTGCTTAAAATCAAGAAGTCTCTCATTGGTTCTATTGAACCGGTACCTGCCCCATGCAGTGCATTTCAAACGTTCTGCACAAGCACAAGCAGGAGACCACCAAGGCATGCACTTCTGAGAATGCCTGCCTGAGGTTTTGGGTATAGAATGAGAAGCAGCGGTATAAACTGACGTCAAGAAAAGGTGTAGGAGCTCATCAATGGAGGATGAAGAAGGAACCTCACTAAAAGCAGTGAGTTGCGAGTAAAGGTCCCAATTTGCCCTATCAAATTGCCAGCGAGGGCTACGGAAAGGTGGTGAATAGGAAGGAGAAGTAAGAATGATTGGAAAATGATCGCTGTCATGTAAGTCCGGTAGAACAGACCAGGTGAAGTCTAGTGCAGTGGAGGAAGAGCAGACTGATAGATCGATGCAAGAGAGATTATGAGTACGAGGATAAAAATGGGTGGGAGTACCTGTATTTAAAACATGGAGGGGGTGAGAGGAGAGAAGGCCTCCAACTGGATGCCACGTGAGTCACAATGAGACCCCCCTTCCCAGAGGAAATGGTGGGTGTTAAAATCACCAAGTAACAGAAGTGGTGGTGGTAAGGATGAAACTAGAAAGGTAAAATCTGGGATAGAAAATGCTCGAGGAGAGAGATATAAAGAACATATTGTGAACCACTTATTCAAGTGGATACAGGCTGCAGTGTAATGCAGCGAGGTATGGACAAATAGTTGACAGTACGGAATATCATTGCGTAGAAGAAGGGCACTTTCATTAACCCTTTGACTGTTTCAGGCCCCTCTCTGAAACTGTCATTCTATGTAGAGAAATTTTCTCCAGGAGGGGGGTTATCAGCCCCCTTCAGCCCCTTTCAGCCCGGAGGGGCCCAGCCCTCTCAGAAGGGGCAAGCGTCTTGTTTACTGCTACAGTGAGTAATTGATCACAGATGCCGTACGAGTATGTGACGTGGTCAAGCAACCGTTGCTCCTTGCAGTGCAATGTACCAAAGTGTAGTTTAATAAGAGACAGTACATCTCTTACTTTAGCAGGACAATTAAGGAAAATTCTGCTCCCACTTTATTACCATAGTAAAGATAGTGGACATTGTTTTCTATGCTTAAGACAGCAAGAATCAAACATTCTGCTTTGCTTCATCGAGGAAGTGGCAAGGAAGCAAAAGTACTAGGTCAGCTTTTTTTTTTGAGCTAGGGGAGTGACGGCATGGGGTGCTGTGGCGTCTTCAGATTACTTTTGACTCTACTGAGAGTGACACTGACGCAAGGATAACCAACAAAGAACACTGATCTGTGCGTTAGCGTGAACAAAGTATCTCATAAAACACAATAAACACTTAAGAGAAGTGTGATCAGCTTCTTCAGTGATAACATTGTGAACAATGAAGACAAATCTTGTGGAACATAGTGTACCAGTGTGCGTTTCCTAGACAATGGAAGACGTGGACATCCAAGGACACTTCAGCTTCTATCAAGTCACTGATACCTGTCGAAGGTGTGAAGAACACCATAGCACACGCTACAAGAGCAAGGTAGGTTACGAATTTCTTGTAGTACGGGGGACTGCACAGTTCTTGTGTCGCAAGGAGTTTGTAATCAACCTATAGTCGGCAGTAAGGTGCGGACTTTTGAGTCCAAACAAGTAAGTCTGTCAGCCATCAGTGAATGAAATATGCTGACATAACACCCCCTAGGAGTAATTTATAATCTTACAAATTATAACTCTTTACAGCCCGTTGAGAGATGAGTCGACAGTTTCTAGACCTCGTCTGCAGGGGCGGCTGTGCAGGCGATGAGTTGTCTTTAAGTTAAGTTTTCACTGTTTAAACTTAGCTGATAACCCATTTCTCAACATAATTGGTCGTGCTCGAACCGGATAAAGGCCACACTGTGGTCCAAATACGTTGTACTACAGTGTACAAATAACCTACGAGCCAAGGTCCTTCAAAAAAAGCTGTAAAACTAGTGTTTTACAATATAAACCAGTATAAATGAGTCCCTCCAGACTCAATCACAGAGAATGGGCAGCCAAAAGAAAACGGGCGCTCACCCAGCATTCACCCAAAGAAAACGGGAGTTGGGTGACTCACCCAACAAGAAAACGGGGGATGGCACTCGGCATCCACTGCTCCAATCTCGAAAATTGCTGACCAAGACAACAACAACCCAACTGATGTTCAGTTTGTCTGAGTGTATATACACATAGTGTTTATAATGTTTATAGACAGAAATTAAGAGACAAGATTGCGTTAAAGTTTGTTTCTTATATATATACCTGCTTTATTAAAGAAACTATATATAAAAGTGTAAGCTTTCAAATACATATTAACAGTGACATTTATATATGTGTAAGTAATATTCACGTGTGATTTACAGTTATACAGTGACATTTATAGTGTATAGTGAATGAAGTGTATAACATCGTTATTTACGATCAATCACCGTGGTCAGGCTGACATGGCAAACTCAAACCATAAACACCAGCCACATGTACTGTGTACCCTTCATGGTCATTGACCCTGAGGTTAAGCTTAGTGGGTCAGTAGTGTCTGACTCGATTATTGCTGACTTAAGCATAACAAAAACTCAGATGTTTATAGCAGTACAGTGTTTTTTAAACACTCTAAGTGTGGTGCTAGAATTTACAGTATACCATTAAAATGGCTTGTTTGAAAACTCAGTTTCAGTCTTTACAGACTAAGATTACACAATTAGAAAATCTAATTTCAGTCTGTATAGGATTAACTCAAGATACAAACATAGATTTTGATGATCTTGAGGTCAAATTCAAATTATTTACACAACGTCTGGAAATAATTAATTCAGACTATACACATTATGAAAATAAATTTCTTGAGTCAGACTCATCTGAGGATGAAATTAAAAATGTTTTGGATACTTTTAGTAATCAACAATTAAGGTGGACAGGAGTACAGGCTATCTGCCGCAAAACTCTGTCACAGAGACCTACTGTAACTAGTGGTCAAACACCTGTTACACCTGTAACAACAACAAGTGTCCTATTACCAAGCTTACCTACATTGTCATTAATTATTTTCCAAGGTCATAATTATGAAGAATTCATTAGTGGTTTTCAATCCATAGTAAATTCACGAACTGACATAGATGAGATTGCTAAGTTCAATTATCTTAAATGCTTTGTGAAGGGAGAACCCTATGAACTGATTAAGTCATTTCCGGTGGTCAAAGGCAATTATCAAATAGCCTTACATGTCTTAGCAGACAATTACTTTGATGCTGACAAGGCCAGAGTTAGACATGCAGTCTTAATATCAAGCTTGAAGCCACCCAAACATTGTTTTTCAGACTTACAGGCATTTAGAATCACATTAGACAATAGTCTCAGATCTCTAGGTGCTAAATATGACCTAAGACAATGTGATTGGTTTATCAGTGGTATTGTACAAGATAAGTTGTCACCACAAACTATTGAACGATTAAATATTATGTTCAACAAACGCTATTTCACTTGTGAGGAAATTAGCAATGGTTTACAAACAATAGTTTCATGCATGCAAGCAACGAGACAAGATGAAAAATCCACCAATCCAGTGGATAAAAAACCTTCAACTCAGTATAAAAAGAGTATACCTACTCACACTAAACCACATAATGGGAAATTCCATATAGGCATTTATCAAGCTGTGAATACAACAGACAGTAAACAGACTGTCATACATAAACGTACTCCAAAATGTGTACTTTGTGATGGAACACATTGGGCACAGTATTGTATTCAATACACATCAATGGAGGCACGTAAACAACGTGTTCATCAGCTGAAAAGGTGCATCAAGTGTTTAGGTGAACACAAGGGAGGAAAATGCTCACTGAAGATGTGTTTTAAATGAAAGGGTATGCATCATACAGCATTATGCCCAAATACTTTTGCTGAACAGCAGCAGACTTCCACAGAATCAGGAAGTCAACAAGCAACAGCATTAAATGTGAGAGGTAAGTTTAAAGCAACTGCTCTCCCGATAGCTCGAGTTGAGTTATCTAATAAATTACACAAAACCAATGTGCTAACACTATTTGATCAAGGCTCACAAAGGTCCTTCATAAGAAGAACAGTGTTGCAGAAACTGAATAAACAACCCTATGCCAAAATACAGTTAGATGTAGCTGGTTTTTTCCACAATTCTGGTAAACAGACATATGACCTAGCCAGAATCACTGTTGGTCTAGGAAACAGGAAAAAGACAGTAGAAGCTGTGGTAGTAGATGATTTGCCTAAGTCTGTGCAGATCCAGGGATTAAAAGAAACAGTTGCAGCACTGAAAGCAGCTAAGGTCAAGTTAGCCTGTCCTGACATACAGACAGACACTCTTAGTCCAATTGATTTAAACATTGGAAGTGATTATTATCACTGTTTTGTGCAAAATATAGTAAGTAAACATGATGTTCACTTGCTGAAAACAGCAGGAGGCCACATGATATGTGGTCCCATTCCCGGTGGCCTGGTGGCTAAAGCTCCCGCTTCACACACGGAGGGCCCGGGTTCGATTCCCTGCGGGTGGAAACATTCGACACGTTTCCTTACACCTGTTGTCCTGTTCACCTAGCAGCAAATAGGTACCTGGGTGTTAGTCGACTGGTGTGGGTCGCATCCTGGGGGACAAGATTAACCCTTTCAGGGTCCGTCCCGTAGATCTACGGCTTTACGTTCAGGGTCCAAACCGTAGATCTACGCAATGAGCTCAGCTCACTCTGATAAACTATGAGTGGTACATTTGGGCCTAGATATGAGAGAATACATCTATGTGGTATGTGTGCACCACATAAAACAGATCCTGCAGCACACAGTGTATAATGAGAGAAAAAAAATGAAATCATGATTTTTCGATTAAAACAGCAACTTTGCAGTGTTTTTTCGTATGTTTTTTATAGTTGTATTTGCGATTTCTTGGTCTCATTTGATAGAATGGAAGACATATTACAGAAATAGAGATGATTTTGATTGGTTTTAGCACTGGAAATGGCTTGAAACTGAGCTCAAAGTAGCAGAAATGTTAAATTTTTGCCGATATTCAAGAGTAAACAAACGACCTCACACGTCTAATACACACCAGCTGGTGGGTCTAATATACATTCACAAATATGGTGATGATATTTATACAATTATTACAGTATTGCATAACAGTAAATCTTCTATTTTTTGGTGTGAATAAAAATTCATTATGTGAATAAAAAATCAAAATGGAATTTATTTGTAAAGCCTCAAAACATAACTAATGAACAGAGGAAATGTTAGTTTAGTGCCAGGAATGCCTACGTTGTTCATTCTGGACCCTATTTTGAAATTGGAATATTTTGAACTTTGTGTTAAATTGGCCAAATTAACAATTTCCGATCACTTTTTGTAGTTGAAACAGTTGACTTGGCGATTTCTTGTGCTCAATCGATAGAATAGAAGTAATACTAGTGAAATAGCTAAGAATTTTGTTGATTGGAATAATGTAATTGGCCTAAAATGTGAGTCAAAGTCGGCAAAATCGCCGATTCGTAAATATCGCTGACACATCAAAATTCGCGAGAGCATAATTTCGTCAATTTTCCACCAAATTTCGTACTTTTTGTTTTACTACCTTCACAAAAAGATTCTCTACGATTTCATAAGAAAAAATAACTAATTTTTTTTAAGGAAAATTCTTGGACACTGGTGCGTGACTCCAGATTTGGGCCTTGGACCCTGAAAGGGTTAAGGACCCCAATGGAAATAAGTTAGACAGTCCTCGATGACGCACTGACTTTCTAGGGTTATCCTGGGTGGCTAACCCTCCGGGGTTAAAAATCCGAACAAAATCTTATCTCATCTTATCTCTCAAAGTGGGAAAGAAGCTGTTATTGATTCAGTGGAAAATGTACTAGTTACGAGAATAACCGTTGATCATGTACCACAGCAAAAATTATCATTACTGGAAGAAATGAATGAACCAGTTGATAAGTTGTGGGATTTAGATGCGATAGGTATTGATGTAAATAAACCAAGCCCACAAGAGTCTCAGACTTATAACCAATATTTGGACACTGTCAAATATAAAGATGGACAATATTGGGTTAGGTTACCATGGAAATTAAATCCACCACATCTACCTAACAATTATCGCATGGCTTTCGGACAGATGAAAGCACAAATACATGAGCTCAGGAAGAATCCAGAGCTACTGACTGTCTATGATAATATCATACAAGAACAGTTGGACAATAAATTCATTGAGGAAATAGTCGAAAATAAGTTGAAGACAGAAGCTCATTATCTCCCGCACCATGGAGTCAGAAAAGATTCTGAAACCACTCCACTACGTGTTGTATATAATTGCAGCGCACGTGCAAATAAAGATGTAGCAAGTCTTAATGACTGTCTGATGACCGGACCCTCACTAACTGAGAAGCTTGGAGACGTGCTTATGAAATTTCGCACAAACCCATATGCCTACACGGCTGATATTTCCAAAGCTTCCTTAAGAGTAGGACTACAAGAAATAGATAGAGATTATACTCGATTCTTGTGGCCTGAAAATCCACATGATCCTCAAAGTCCTGTGAAAACTTATCGTTTCAAATCAGTATTGTTTGGTGCAACATCCTCTCCATTCTTACTAGAAGCTACTCTAAATACACATTTGAAGAAATCTGAAAGTCCCTTCAAAGAAATCTTAAAGAAAAGTTTCTATGTGGACAATCTTCAGGGTACTGGGAATAAAGGGAGGATTTGAAATCCTTATACAAAGAAGCTAACAAGGAGATGAAAGAAGCAAATATGCCTCTAAGGATGTGGAATACAAATTCAAAGCAATTAAGGGAACTTATCAAAGAAGATTTAGCTGAAACTGAAATTCCTGATTGCAACAATGTGCTGGGACTTAATTGGAACACACAGGAAGATACTGAGTCTCAAAAAGATAAACAATAAATCAAGCAGTACACTCACTAAACGTAGTTTACTGTCAGAGGTATCACAATGTTTTGATCCTCTAGGACTCGTCTCACCAGTTACCATAAAAGGTAAAATGCTTATGCAAGATGCATGGAAGCTCAAAATTGGATGGGATGAGAACTTGCCTCTAGAAATGAGTCAAGCATGGAATGAAATATCCAGGGAGTTTAAGCAACTTCATCAAATTAAATTTCCCAGACAAATAGGTCAAGAGGGAAACAAGTACACATTACATGTGTTCTGTGATGCGTCAACCAGAGGTTATGGCGCTGTAGCTTACATGAGTAATGCTGAAGGAAGTACACTAATTATTTCAAAGGCCAGGGTAGCACCCTTGAAGGTCAGAACAGTACCACAACTGGAACTGACAGCACTCTATGTAGGTACAAAATTAGCTGTCTATCTCAACAAAGTACTTGATCATCTCGCTATTGAAAAAACCGTGATATGGAGTGATAATGAAGCAGTTCTCCAGTGGTTAAGAAATAATAAGAGTAAGCTCGTCTATGTACAGAACAGAGTAGCAGAAATAAAAGAGATGCAGAGATATTATCTCTTTCTCCACGTCTCTACCCAAGAGAATCCAGCTGACATGTTGTCACGTGGTGTCCCAGTCAAGAAATTTGTGGATAATAAATTATGGCTCCACGGTCCGAACTGGCTCTCTAATGAAAATAACTGGCCTCAGCAAAAAGCTCACATTATGCCAGAAGAAGCAGTCTGCTTGAACACAGCAGAAATAAGTTGTGTAAATACTGGAGACACAACAGAAATAGTCATTGATGGATCTAAATACTCATCTTTGGGTAATCTCTTAAGAGTTACAGCTCTTGTCTTTAAATTCATTAAAGGAATAAAACCTGATTATGAATGTCTTGAACCCATTAAATACTGGGTGAAACTAATACAGAAAGATGTTTTCTCTACAGAATATAAATTTCTAGAAACACAAGATAAATCCCCAAAGAAACCTGTCATGATTAATTCTTTAGGACTCTATCTCGACTCAGAAAAGACTATAAGGTGTCGAGGAAGAATTCATAATTCTTCACTACCTAAAGAAGCCATACATCCAATATTGATCCCCAAGAATCATTGGCTAACAAAACTGATTGTGCAAAACACCCACAGTAACGTGTTACATGGTGGGGTAGCTGTCACACTTTGTCATATACGACAATCCTACTGGATACCTCAAGGTCGACAAAGTGTGAAAAAACAAATAAAGGACTGTATTACTTGTCGTCACTACGATATGCGAGTATGTCAGTATCCAGGTCCACCTCCATATCCCTCTGAAAGAGTTTGTCATATCACTCCATTTGAGGTGACAGGTGTAGATTACACTGGACCAATAATTTTAACCAAAACAGTTGACAAAGTTCCCATCAAGGTGTACCTCTGTTTGTTCACTTGTGCTACAACTAGAGCAGTACATCTAGAAGTAGCCACTGACATGTCTGCTGAAACCTTTATCAAATTATTCAGAAGGTTTGCAGCCAGAAGGGGATGTCCCCGACTGATGATTTCAGATAATGCAACGAACTTTGTTGCTGGTGCTGCTTATATAAGCAAGATCTTTGATCAACCAGAAGTACAACAGATGCTGAATCAACGCAGTTGTCGTTGGAGATACATTCCTCCTAAATCTCCATGGCACAGCGGATTTTATGAAAGAATGATCGGCATTGTAAAACATTGTTTAAGGAAGACTCTTCATCGTCAAAGAATCGATTTCGAAGAATTCCGTACAGTTGTGACTGAAATAGAAAATAGAGTCAACAACAGACCTCTAACTTATGTTACCAATGATCTGGACAATTTAGAAGTGTTAAGTCCATCTCATTTACTCCATGGCAGAAGGCTCGAACCTGTTCCTCCCATGAATGATAAAGAAATCATAGAGGATCCTACTTATTTCAAACCTGAGCAACTCAGACGTAAATTCAAACACCTGAATAAAGTGATTGAACGTTGGGAGAAAATTTGGCGAGAAGACTATCTCACCTCATTGAGAGAACACTTCTATGGAGCTGGTGTTCCTGAAAATCATAAGTCCTTAAGACCTGGTGACATAGTGATTATTGACAATGATGATCCGAGGTCCCAATGGCCACTTGGAAAAATTGTGACCATATATCCTGATGCAAATGGAATCATCAGGACAGTTGATGTTTTAAGCAAAGGTGTAGTGAATAAGAGGACAATAAATAAACTAGTGCCGTTAGAATTACACAGTGTTGAAAACAAAATTAGTGATTCTCCATAAACCACACAGACTAAAGCTGTTCAGAAAAGACAAGCAGCAGTGGTTGCGAGTGAGAAAATCAAATTAATGTTAAGTGATGAATAATTCACCTGCAGCAAACCTCCGCTGCCCCCCAGTGTGGAGAAATTTTCTCCAGGAGGGGGGTATCAGCCCCCTTCAGCCCCTTTCAGCACAGAAGGGGCAAGCGTCTTGTTTACTGCTACAGTGAGTAATTGATCACAGATGCCGTACGAGTATGCGACGTGGTCAAGCAATCGTTGCTCCTTGCAGTGCAGTGTTGCAAAGTGTAATTTAATAAGAGACAGTACATCTCTTGCTTTAGGAGGACAATTAAGGAAAATCCTGCCCCCACTTCATTACCATAGTAAAGATAGTGGACATTGTTGTCTATGCTTAAGACAGCAAGAATCAAACATTCTGCTTTGCTTCATCGAGGAAGTGGCAAGGAAGCAAAAGTACTAGGTCAGCTTTTTTTTTGAGCTAGGGGAGTGATGGCATGGGGTGCTGTGGCGTCTTCAGATTACTTTTGACTCTACTGAGAGTGACACTGACGCAAGGATAACCAACAAAGAACACTGATCTGTGCGTTAGTGTGAACAAAGTATCTCATAAAACACAATAAACACTTAAGAGAAGTGTGATCAGCTTCTTCAGTGATAACATTGTGAACAATAAAGACAAATCTTGTGGAACATAGTGTACCAGTGTGCGTTTCCTAGACAATGGAAGACGTGGACATCCAAGGACACTTCAGCTTCTATCAAGTCACTGATACCTGTCGAAGGTGTGAAGAACACCATAGCTCACGCTACAAGAGCAAGGTAGGTTACGAATTTCTTGTAGTACGGGGGACTGCACAGTTCTTGTGTTGCAAGGAGTTTGTAATCAACCTATAGTCGGCAGTAAGGTGCGGACTTTTGAGTCCAAACAAGTAAGTCTGTCAGCCATCAGTGAATGAAATATGCTGACATAACACCCCCTAGGGGTAATTTATAATCTTACAAATTATAACTCTTTACAGCCCGTTGAGAGATGAGTCGACAGTTTCTAGACCTCGTCTGCAGGGGCGGCTGTGCAGGCGATGAGTTGTCTTTAAGTTAAGTTTTCACTGTTTAAACTTAGCTGATAACCCATTTCTCAACATTCTATGTCGCTCAATTTTTGAAAAAAAAAAATTATTTTTCTTATGAAATGATAGAGAATCTTTTCCCGATGGTAATGACACCAAAAATTCGAAATTTGGTCGAAAACTCATGGAATTATGCTCCTGCGAAGTTAGCTGTCTCGGCGACATATGCGTATCGGCGATTTCGCCGACTTTGAGCCCTATTTTCAGCCAATTCCATTGTTCCAGTTGACCAAACTCATAGCTATTTATTTAGAACTCCATTTTATCTATCAGCTGAGTACAAGAAACCTCCCATTTACTAATTTGGACTACCCAATATGGTGGTCAGAAATTGGCAATTTGGCCAATTTCATGCAAACTAAAAAAGATGCCAATTTCAAAATAGGGTCCAGAATAAACAAGGTAGACATTCGTGGCACTAAAATAACATATGCTCTGTTCATTAGTCACATCTTTAGGCCCATCTTATATTATTATTGCTTTCTATTTTGATTTTTTATTCATACAAAAAAATACAAAATTTACTGTTATGCAGACTACTGCATTATTGTAAAAATGGTATAATGGTGAAAGAATATCAGACTCCCCAGTTGACGTGTATTGGACGTGTGGTGTGATTTATTTACTCCTGAACATTGGTAAAAATCGAGCATTTCCGCTACTTTGAGCTCAGTTTCAAGGTCGTTTTCATCATCAAAGTAATGAAAATCATCTCTATTTCTGTAATATGTTTTCCATTTTATCACCTAAGACCATGAAAACGCGAATACAACGATAAATATTATACGAAAATACACCTCAAAGTCGGCGTTTTATTCCAAAAAAACGATCGGAGTTTTTTTTTTCTCATTACCTGGAGTTTACCTGGAGAGAGTTCCGGGGGTCAACGCCCCCGCGGCCCGGTCTGAGACCAGGCCTCCTGGTGGATCAGAGCCTGATCAACCAGGCTGTTGCTGCTGGCTGCACGCAAACCAACATACGAGCCACAGCCCGGCTGATCCGGAACTGACTTTAGGTGCTTGTCCAGTGCCAGCTTGAAGACTGCCAGGGGTCTGTTGGTAATCCCCCTTATGTGTGCTGGGAGGCAGTTGAACAGTCTCGGGCCCCTGACACTTATTGTATGGTCTCTTAACGTGCTAGTGACACCCCTGCTTTTCATTGGGGGGATGGTGCATCGTCTGCCAAGTCTTTTGCTTTCGTAGTGGGTGATTTTCGTGTGCAAGTTCGGTACTAGTCCCTCTAGGATTTTCCAGGTGTATATAATCATGTATCTCTCCCTCCTGCGTTCCAGGGAATACAGGTTTAGGAACCTCAAGCGCTCCCAATAATTGAGGTGTTTTATCTCCGTTATGCGCGCCGTGAAAGTTCTCTGTACATTTTCTAGGTCGGCAATTTCACCTGCCTTGAAAGGTGCTGTTAGTGTGCAGCAATATTCCAGCCTAGATAGAACAAGTGACCTGAAGAGTGTCATCATGGGCTTGGCCTCCCTAGTTTTGAAGGTTCTCATTATCCATCCTGTCATTTTTCTAGCAGATGCGATTGATACAATGTTATGGTCCTTGAAGGTGAGATCCTCCGACATGATCACTCCCAGGTCTTTGACGTTGGTGTTTCGCTCTATTTTGTGGCCAGAATTTGTTTTGTACTCTGATGAAGATTTAATTTCCTCATGTTTACCATATCTGAGTAATTGAAATTTCTCATCGTTGAACTTCATATTGTTTTCTGCAGCCCACTGAAAGATTTGGTTGATGTCTGCCTGGAGCTTTGCAGTGTCTGCAATGGAAGACACTGTCATGCAGATTCGGGTGTCATCTGCAAAGGAAGACACGGTGCTGTGGCTGACATCCTTGTCTATGTCGGATATGAGGATGAGGAACAAGATGGGAGCGAGTACTGTGCCTTGTGGAACAGAGCTTTTCACCGTAGCTGCCTCGGACTTTACTCTGTTGACGACTACTCTCTGTGTTCTGTTAGTGAGGAAATTATAGATCCATCGACCGACTTTTCCTGTTATTCCTTTAGCACGCATTTTGTGCGCTATTACGCCATGGTCACACTTATCGAAGGCTTTTGCAAAGTCTGTATATATTACATCTGCATTCTTTTTGTCTTCTAGTGCATTTAGGACCTTGTCGTAGTGATCCAATAGTTGAGACAGACAGGAGCGACCTGTTCTAAACCCATGTTGCCCTGGGTTGTGTAACTGATGGGTTTCTAGATGCGTGGTGATCTTGCTTCTTAGGACCCTTTCAAAGATTTTTATGATATGGGATGTTAGTGCTATTGGTCTGTAGTTCTTTGCTGTTGCTTTACTGCCCCCTTTGTGGAGTGGGGCTATGTCTGTTGTTTTTAGTAACTGTGGGACGACCCCCGTGTCCATGCTCCCTCTCCATAGGATGGAAAAGGCTCGTGATAGGGGCTTCTTGCAGTTCTTGATGAACACAGAGTTCCATGAGTCTGGCCCTGGGGCAGAGTGCATGGGCATGTCATTTATCGCCTGTTCGAAGTCATTTGGCGTCAGGATAACATCGGATAGGCTTGTGTTAATCAAATTTTGTGGCTCTCTCATAAAAAATTCATTTTGATCTTCGACTCTCAGTCTGGTTAGCGGCTTGCTAAAAACTGAGTCATATTGGGACTTGAGTAGCTCACTCATTTCCTTGTTGTCATCTGTGTAGGACCCATCTTGTTTAAGTAGGGGCCCAATACTGGACGTTGTTCTCGATTTTGATTTGGCATAGGAGAAGAAATACTTTGGGTTTCTTTCGATTTCATTTATGGCTTTTAGTTCTTCCCGCGATTCCTGACTCCTAAAGGATTCTTTTAGCTTAAGTTCGATGCTTGCTATTTCTCTGACCAGTGTCTCCCTACGCATTTCAGATATATTGACCTCTTTTAGCCGCTCTGTTATTCTTTTCCGTCGCCTGTAAAGGGAGCGCCTGTCTCTTTCTGTTTTACATCTACTCCTCCTTTTTCTTAGAGGAATAAGCCTTGTGCATACATCGAGTGCTACCGAGTTAATCTGTTCTAGGCATAAGTTGGGGTCTGTGTTGCTTAGTATATCTTCCCAGCTTATATCGGTTAGGACTTGGTTTACTTGGTCCCACTTTATGTTTTTGTTATTGAAGTTGAATTTGGTGAATGCTCCCTCGTGACTAATCTCATTATGTCGGTCTGGGGCTCCGCGCATACATGACTGAACCTCAATTATGTTGTGATCTGAGTATATTGTTTTTGATATGGTGATATTTCTTATCAGATCATCATTGTTAGTGAAGATGAGGTCTAGTGTATTCTCCAGTCTAGTAGGCTCTATTATTTGCTGGTTTAAATTGAATTTTGTGCAGAGATTTAAAAGCTCGCTTGAGTGTGAGTTTTCATCAGAGCTGCCTCCTGGTGTTATTACTGCAACAATATTATTTGCTATATTCCTCCATTTTAGGTGCCTTAAGTTGAAATCCCCCAGGAGCAAGATGTTGGGTGCAGGAGCTGGAAGGTTTTCCAGACAGTGGTCAATTTTTAACAGCTGTTCCTGGAATTGCTGAGATGTTGCATCCGGAGGCTTGTAGACTATCACAATGACTAGGTTTTGGTTCTCGACCTTTACTGCTAAAACTTCCACTACATCATTTGAGGCATTTAGCAGTTCTGTGCAAACAAGTGACTCTGCAATGTACAGGCCAACCCCCCCCTTTTGCCTGTTCACTCTGTCACATCTGTATAGGTTGTAACCTGGGATCCATATTTCGTTGTCTAAGTGATCCTTTATGTGGGTCTCAGTGAAAGCCGCGAACATTGCCTTTGCCTCTGCAAGCAGTCCACGGATGAAAGGTATTTTGTTGTTTGTTGCTGGCTTTAGACCCTGTATATTTGCAAAGAAGAATGTTATCGGACTGGTGGTATTGTTGGTACTGGGGGGGGATTTTTTTTCCGGCATTAGTATCTGTATCTGTTGGTTTGGAGTGGAGGCCATCGACTGTGGTTCCACTCCAGGAATGACTGGATTTGGTGTACGATTTCTGCCATTTCCTGCCAGTTTTTTTTCCTTCCTGGCACTAAAAAACCTCTCCCTCTTGAGTGGCTGTGGCTACCCAGGTTTTCCCATGGCCTGGATGTTTTGTATCTTTTTGTCCCCTTTAGATGGTATGCCTGGCAATTTAAGTTATAGCACAGTCTTTCCTGTACTGAAGAGGTACACAGTTCAGGGTGAAAAAGCTTACAGGAAGGGAGTTTGCATTTTCCTGTTGTCATATGGGCATGGCATTTCCTAGGGTGGTCATAGTTGCACGTCCCATCTGTTTTTCCAGATTTCCCATGCCAGCAGATACCGAGTGCATAGTATGTGCACAGGCTTGGTTTCCGTTTGCCTTGGGTTTCTGTGACTGTATTCCCTGTTGGTGCATGTTTCCCTGTCTTACTTCTATCCTCCCTAGCACCAACAATGGAGCTCCCACCATTTGTTTTTGGTAATATATCCTCACTATTGCTAGTGGAGTCCTCTTGTTTGCTATTTCCTGCGGTATTTCTAGTTTGCAATATTGGTTTTATCTTATCTTTGACTACACTTGTTTCCCTACTATGGCTCCTGTCCCCTATGCGGTCATTCATATGTATTCCTTCCTGCATATAGTTCCCGACTACCTGGACAAAATCTCCAGCTTCACCATTACTGTCTCCCAGGACAGCATCTCCAGCTTCCCCATTACTGTCTCCCAGGACAGCATCTCCAGCTTCACCATTACTGTCTCCCAGGACAGCACCTCCAGCTTCACCATTACTGTCTCCCAGGACAGCACCTCCAGCTTCCCCATTACTGTCTCCCAGGACAGCACTATCAGCCCCCCATTTACTGACTACCAGGACATCATCTCCAGCCTTACAGTTTCTGACTACATGGCCAGTATCAAGGGCAGTACCATTCAGCCCGGACTTTTTATGTTCCCATCTGTTGTAGAAAGCTTCCAGGTTTTCTATGAAAGCAGCTTTGATGTTGACCTCTTTTAATACCCTTGTGATTTTAGTCCACAGATTTATCTCATTTGGGCATACCCAAAAACACTTCCCTGTTTTAATACTGCTTGTAGCTAGTTCTTGGATATCTGCACAAGGGGCGTGACACCAATTTCCACAGAAATGACAATTTATGCATGTGGAAGCCCGTTTGTTTGACTGACCACAGACTACACACAGCTTCATAATGATTTGAATGGTTTATTTACTGCAATTCTACTAGCAACCTCTTGAATATTCTATTAATAACCTGCTAGGTGGTGCACAACGAAACCATTTGAAACCAGTCCAGGGTTCGGACCAGTCAAGGGTTCGGACCAGTCAAGGGTTCGGACCAGTCTATCTGATCTGATCAGTGGGTCACTTATTTAAACCATACTGGTCGGTGATTTGAGCTAACACATGAAGGATCTACTGGAAATTATCTACCCGAGTAATATGTGATTTGATTGATACAAAAGTATAACTTGCGTGTTGAAGAGCCGGTGACTGCTGGCACTCCTACAATGACGAACGGTCGAGCCTCCACCTTTGTTTATCAATCGCTGTATCTAGCTTCTCTATTTTTTTTTTTTTTTTTTTTTTCCGTCTCCACCACAATAAATGCTATATTATCACTATAGTTGACTGGTGCAAATTTTGGAGGAAGGGCGCTTTTTCTGTAGTAATAATTGCTTCTCGTTGTGTATATTGTGACCGCTGGTAACTACAGGTTATATGAAATTCACAGTAACGTCTGGTATTTCAAGAAAAAGAAACTAATGAAAGTCACTCCACTTCACTAAGTACCATTATAATACTGGTTAGTTGCTACTACAACACTGTATTCTGCTATTCACTGGTATCACTAGATTATATGCGAGTACACTAGCAGGCCAGGAAGATTATTAAAAACAGCTGACCTGTGGTAAGTTTCTGGCGACTTCTGGCACCTGCCTCTATAGGCTTATCACTTCATTTACAAATTCACCTGTTTTCAAATGACACTTTAGCCTTTATCATCAATATACTAGGGAGCCACTGTAGTATACACTATACACTATGTATACTCAATGCTTTCAGGGAGACTTTCTTTCCTCTGACACAAAGTTCAATATTATTATTTTTCCACACGGGACAGGCCTATGATTCCCCTCTGGCAGTAAACTCTGCTAGGAAGTGCAATGTGTGCTGCAGGATTTTTTTTATGTGGTGCACACTGACCACACAGACCCATTCTCTCACATGTGGGCCTACCAGCTTTCTCCCGCCTGATTTTAAGCCGCTAGAATTATCGAGTATATATACGTCAGAAACATTGGCTCGTAAGACGTATTTATACGTCAAAAACAGTCAAAGGGTTAAAGGTCCCATCTGAGAAAGGATCCGAAGAATACAATAAATTATAGCCTGAGATAGGTTGGAAAACATCTGAGTGTAATTTTGGTTCTTGTAAGCAAGCACCAACAGGGGAAAACCTGGAAAGCAACATCTGAAGCTCACCCCGATTACCCGAGGCCGCGGATATTCCACTGTAAATAGGCCATGATTGGCAATGAAGAAAATACCAGAAATCCATAGGGAAGGGCACCTACGGACTAGAGGGGTTAGAAAAGTCAATGTGTGGAGGCATTGGAAGACGTTCAAGCAGTGAAGGAATGGAGCGTTGCGAAGAATGGAGTTGTGGAGATGGAGGAGAGGGAAGAGAAGGAACAGGAGGTGGATCAGTGTCCATATATATTCTGCAATATATTCTGAAATGGCTTCAAGTGTTTCTGAATTCCAAGATGTATGGGAGACAATATTGGAGGTAGAAGGAGGAGGGTGAGTAAAAATTGAGACAGTAATGGACTGTACCAAAGTAGAGGGGGACAAAAGAGAGTATGGGACTGGAGAAGAAGTGTGGGAGGGGATAGAAGAGGCAGAAACCTGGGAGGAGGCAGAAGAGAGAGAAACTTGGGAGGAGACGGGGGTGGAAGGCATAGGACGAGGAGGGTGAATCTCCACACTTGTAATAGAGCCAGAGAGAGGGGAAGAACTAGGCACAGAGACTGGAAAGGTAAAGTGCGGAGGTGGAAGAAGGGAAGGAAGGGGCAAAGAAGATTTGAGCAATGGGGATTTTTTGGACTTCTGAGAAGTAAAGGGGTGATTGGTATAAGGAGTCGCATGGGGTCCTGTCGATACCGGGGCTTGTGAGGAAAGACGCGAAGATGTGAGAACAGACTGAGTTGTAGTCAGGACGTCAGAGCCAAGGACAGCAAAAGGATTAGATGCCGGAGTGGCTATGGGAGGGGTAACAAGAGAGGAGGCTGCAGAAGATGGGACCCCAGAAGTGGGGGGAGATTTTGAAACACGAGAATAAGAAATACAGGGTAGTCTCCCTTGGAGGCAGAGATGAGTAACTGCCATAGCATAAGGGAGACCTTCTGCTTCTTTGAGGCAATGGATTTCACGCTCATTTAAATAGACCTGGCAACAAATAACAAAAAAAGGCACAATACCGTGACTGGAACGATACACAAATAACCCGCACATAAAAGAGAGAAGCTTACGACGACGTTTCAGTCCGACTTGGACCATTGACAAAGTCACACTAACCAGAAGTGGAGCAGGACGGCTATATATAGGCAGGAAGAGGTGTTGGTAGTAGTAGTAGTAGTAGTAGTACAAGAATGGTATATAACATTCTTGTACTATTACTACTACCACCACCTCTTCCTGCCTATATATAGCCGTCCTGCTCCACTTCTGGTTAGTGTGACTTTGTCAATGGTCCAAGTCGGACCGAAACGTCGTCGTAAGCTTCTCTCTTTTATGTGCAGGTTATTTGTGTATAGACCTGGCAATGGCGAGAGTACGAAGGGTGAGCCTCATTACAATTAAGGCAAGATGGAGGTTGACTGCAAGATGTATTAGAATGGTCGTCGGCACCACAGACTGGGCATTCGGCTATAAATCTGTAATATTTCGCTGGGTGACCAAAACGCCAGCAATTTCTACACTGTTGTGGTGTAGGGATCACCTTTCAAACTTGTAACCGATGTCCCGCGACATAAACAGAGGATGGGAGTTCACGGCTGTCGAAAGTTAATCGAGCCACATTGCAAGGTTAACGTCTCAACCCGCGGGCAGGAAGGACATAAGTGTCTACTTTGAGGATTGGGAGATCCTGGAGTTCCAGCTGTTCAAGAATGTCATTGCCACATGAATGGAAATTCTGTTGGACTATGGTATGGGGCAGAATGACAGTACCACTACAAGAATTGAGAGAAAGATGTTTTTCAATAGTGATAGGAGTAGTATCGATATGCGAAAGGAGAGAAAGATCATGAGCTTGGGTAGCATTCTGGACAGTGACGATGCGCGTACCTCTCTTGAGAGCATGAAATGAAATATCTCTACCAACATGGCGCAGGAGCGCTTTGCCAATACTATGGTCAGAAAGATAGGCAGAAGAAGAAGTCGGTCTTAAAGTAAAGAATTTAGTCCATTGTGTGGTCCGAAACTGAGCATGGAGAAGTGCATGACGTGTCGGTCTTTTCCGAGTAGAATGGGAAGGTAGCGAAGGAACATCATCAGAAGATTGTCATTGGCGTTTAGGAGTAGGACCGGAGTTGGTCCGTCGTGAAAATGGCTGGCGATTCAAAAATTGCCGTACCGTAGAGGGAGAGGCCAGAAGCATAGTCAAAGGAGAGCGGCGGTCAGACAAATCAAAGGAGTCAGTCGAAGCCCCGGTACCTGAAGTGGGTGAGGAAACAGCACCAGCAAGAGGTACAAGGGCATCAAGAGTGTCTGAAGAGTGGTCAAAAAACAAGGCAGGGTCAGAATGGGGTGCGGTATCAAGAAGGGGCCCGGGGGTAGTGGGTTCATGGATTGGGTTCTCCATGGTTAGGTTACTCCTTTGCTTTTTGTTTTTAAGAAAAAAAAAGAAAAGAAAATAAAAATAAAAAAAAGAATAAAAAAAGGGGAGAGCTGGGAGGAATAGTTCCCAGGAGGAATGAAAGGGCCGGAAATATCCCTCCATGCCCAAGAGGACCTCAGCACCGCTAGTAGCGCAGATGCAGCATGGAACCCGTGCCATACCCTAACCTTCATGCCAGTAAACCAGCAATCCAGGACAGCAACCTCACATCTGCCGAGCTACCTCAGTGGACAAAAGAGAGGGCGGCCGGATATCTGCCACAAAGCATACCTCCTTCGGCCACCACCCCCGGAACCCAAAAGGTGGCTTCCAGAGATACAACCGTCGCCCGAAAGACACCCAAAGCCACTCTCTGGGATATCAGAGAGGGATCGGGACATCCCCAGGCGATCCAGATTCCATGGCAAACTACGCCACTGCCAAGAACCTCAACGGAATGGGATGGACCCCGGTACCCTTTCCCCTACCTAGGAACTAGCGTGCCTGTGGGAAAAATCCCAAAGGCCAAAAAGAGGAAGGGCAAAAGGGAGGGGTGGGGAGGAGGAGGAGGAAAGGGAAAAGGGGAGGATGGGATAGGGAAGGGGGGATTGGGGGGTATTAGGTTCGGTGTGAGGAAGGAGATGGACAGGTCTAATTCCTCAGACCAAGAGCCTCTTCACCACGACAAGGAGCCCCCCTTGAAGAGGAAGAAAACCCAGAGGGGTTTGTATATATATGCTTGTACATGTATGTGTAGTGTGACCTAAGTGTAAGTAGAAGTTGCAAGACATACCTGTAATCTTGCATATTTATGAGACAGACAAAAACACACCAGCAATCCTACCATCATGTAAAATAATTACAAGCTTTCGGTTTACACTCACATGGCAGGACGGTAGTACCTCCCTGGGTACCCAGGTTGTTGTCTACCAACCTACTACCTATAAGACCTTATTTATACCCCTTTTATTGAAACCCATCTTCCACTTCGATCGTGTCTCCCCTCATTCTTCATCTAACAAGTGAATGTAATTTAAGGGTCTTCAATCTTTCTTTATATGGAAGATTTCAAATGCTATGTATTAATTTAGTCATTCTACACTAAATGTTTTCTAATGACTTTATGTCCATTCTGTAATACAGAGACCAAATCTGAGCTACATAATCTATGTGAGGCCTTACTAATGATGTATAAAGCTGTAATATAACCTCTGAACTTCTGTTGCTTACACTTCTTGATATATATCCCAGTAATCTGTTTGCCTTATTACATACGCTTAGGCATTGCTGTCTTGGTTTAAGGTTACTGCTTATCATAACCCCCAAGTCCTTTTTGCAATCTGTATGGCTAAGTTCTACATTATTTAACCCGTAAATGGTCCAAACGTATATATACGTTTTTTCAACATTTGAAAGTATGTAAAAAACGTAGATCTTCTTTTTGTTTTTTTACATTTGAAAATGTGTAAAAAAAGCGTAGATCTACTTTTGTAGCACTACACATGTGAACGTAGATCTGCCTGGACCGTTTATGGGTTAGCTTATAAGTTATGCACACTCCTGAGCTTCAGAACCTTGCATTTATCTACAGTGAACTGCATCTGCCACTTTTCTGACCAGATATCGAGTTTGTCTAAATCCTCCTGAAGTTCCCTGATATCTACGTTTGAATCAATTATCCTATCTTTGTGCCATCGGCGAATTTGCTCATATCACTTGTAATTCCCTCATCAAGATCATTGATATACAGTGGACCCCCGGTTAACGAACTTTTTTCATTCCAGAAGTATGTTCAGGTGCCAGTACTGACCGAATTTTTTCCCATAAGGAATATTGTGAAGTAGATTAGTCCATTTCAGACCCCCAAACATACACGTACAAACGCACTTACATAAATACACTTACATAATTGGTCGCATTTGGAGGTGATCGTTAAGCGGGGGTCCACTGTATATTATAAACAACAACGGGCCCACGGCTGATCCCTGTGGAACGCCACTTGATGAAAGAATGAATGCTGGCCCTCCTTTTAAAATTGTCAAACCAACCTCGACTGGCTTTAAATGACTTGTCCATTGAAGTGCCTGGGATCTGCTGCAACAAATCAGTGTGAATGCCTCGTGCCTTCTTGCAAATGATAGCCCTCAGTCACATTATTATTATTATTATAATCAAGGGGGAAGCGCTAAACCCGGAGGATTATACAGCGCCTGGGGGGGGGGGATGTGGAAGGCATTCAGGCTTAATTCGGGGAACTGGAGCACAGATCCAATTCCCTAAATCAAGAGCCCCTCACCAACATCAAGGAACCTTCCTTGAGGGGACCCCCCCCCCTCAGTCACAGAATCTCCTGCGAGATGCTTCTCACTCAACCACATTAGCAGCATCAGCTTCTCCATCTTTTCATGGACAGAGGTCCGCAGTTTAGATATTATTGTAACACCCTTGGCTGGCGCTAAAAATCGACCCAGGGACAACTCGTATCTCAAACAACTCATACACTGGGACACTCCTAAGTCAAGGTTCCACTATATTATAATCTTTCAAGGTAAGTGTTTGTGTTTTGGTACGAGTGTGGGGGAGGGGCGGAATAATGCTATGACTAGCACTGTAGTTGAAGTGCACATGAGGAAACAAACTTTTATAAATCAAAACTTGCATGAACAGGAAATACAGTGGTACCTCAGGATACGAACAGCTCAAAACACAAACAATTGTGTAAGTGTATTTATGTAGTGCTTTTGTAAGTGTATTTTTGGGGGTCTGAAATTGATTAATATAATTTACATTATTCCTTATAAGAAAAAATTCGTTCGGTATTAGCACTCGAACAGCCTTCTGGAACAAAGTAAGTTCATATCCTGAGGTACCACTGTATAAATTTGAGGGACATGATCATTTACAGAGTTGAAAGACAGAAACAATTATTCTCCTGATAGTTCTTCCACATCTTATTAGATAACGTTATAATGTTTTCAGATCATGGCAAGATTTTACTCACATAATATTTCTGAAGTGCATAAATCAAATTAAAATGAGAAGATTTCTACACTCTTTTATGATTTATTTACTGAATTAGAGGTATGGAAAAACTTTTTTAAATATGTTGAACACTGATCTCTCTCAAGTATGACTTCTCATGTGCCTTAAGATAAGATTTCATTCGGATTTTTAACCTCGGAGGGTTAGCCACCCAGGATAACCCAAGAAAGTCAGTGTGTCATCGAGGACTGTCTAACTTATTTCCATTGGGGTCCTCAATCTTGTCCCCCAGGATGCGACCCACACCAGGCGACTAACACCCAGGTACCCATTTGCTGCTAGGTGAACAGGACAACAGGTGTAAGTAAACATGTCAAAATGTTTCCACCCGCCAGGAATCGAACAAGGGCCCTCCATGCGTGAAGTGGGAGCTTTAGCCACCAGGCCACCGGGCCATACTTGATTTTTCATTCAAGTCATTCTGCACACTAATTTTGTTTCTCACCATTATGAATTCTCAAGTGACGAACTAAACTTGATTTCTGACTGAAGTCCTTCAGACATTCTGAACACTGATATGGTTTCTCTCCAGTATGAGTTCTCATGTGTCTTGTTAAATACCTTTTACTAGCAAAGTCTTTCAGACACTCTGCACACTGATACGGTTTCTCTCCAGTATGAGTTCTCATATGAATTACTAGAAGTGATTTTTGATGAAAGTCCTTCAGACATTCTGAACACTGATATGGTTTCTCTCCAGTATGAGTACTCATATGACTTACTAAAAGTGATTTTCGATTAAAGTCCTTCAGACATTCTGAACATTGATATGGTTTCTCTCCAGTATGAGTTCTCATGTGCCTTACTAAATCACTTTTACTAGGAAAGTCTTTCGGACAATATGCACACTGATATGGTTTCTCTCCAGTATGAGTTCTCATATGAGTTAATAAATGTGATTTTTGATTAAAGTCCTTCAGACATTCTGAACATTGATATGGTTTCTCTCCAGTGTGAGTTCTAATGTGCTTTACTAAATCACTTTTATGAGAAATGCCTCTTAGACATTCTGGACACTGATATGGTTTCTCTCCAGTATGAGTTCTCATGTGTCTTACTAAATCACTTTTACTAGGAAAGTGTTTCAGACAATGTGCACACTGATATGGTTTCTCTCCTGTATGAGTTCTCATGTGACGAACTAAATTTGATTTATCAGAAAAGTCTCTTTGACATTCTGAACACTGGTATGGTTTCTCTCCAGTATGCATTCTCATGTGTCTTACTAAATCCTTTTCATGATTAAAATCTTTTAGACATTCTGAACACTGATATAGTTTCTTTCCAGAATGAATTATCATATGACTTACTAAATGTGATTTTTGATTGAAGTCCTTCAGACATTCTGAACACTGATATGGTTTCTCTCCAGTATGAGTTCTCATGTGTGTTACTAAATCCCTTTTAAGAGAAAAGTCTTTTAAACATCCTGAACACTGATATGGTTTCTCTTCAGTATGAGTTCTCATACTTTGAACTAAATTCTTTTTTTGAGAAATCTCTTTTAGACACACTGAAAACCAAATTTTTATTTTGCCCATCATAAATCTTGTCAGAGATACACAGTGAGGTAGTTGTAAGGAAGATTGTTTTAGCAAGTGTGAATGTTGATATAATGTGCCTCCTTTGTTAACCCTTTCACTGTCGAGACCCCTGCTCACAAACTTGCTCTCAGTGTTGAAAAATTAAAAAAAAAATTATTTTCTCTTATGAAGTGATAAAGAATATTTTCACAATGGAAATGACACCAAAAGTATGAAATTTGATGGAAAACTTACAGAATTATGCTCCTGTGAAGTTAGCAGTCTCGGCGATATTTATGCATTGGCGATTTTGCCAACTTTGAGACCTGTTTTCATCTAATTCCATTGTTCCTGTTGACCAAACTCATAGTTTTTTGCTAGAACTCCATTTGTTCTATTGACTAAGTACAAGAAACCGCCCATTTACCGATTTCAATTACCCAATAAAGTGGTCAGAAATTGGCAGTCTGGCCAATTTCTCACAAATTTCAAAAGATACCAGTTTCAAAATACGGTCCAGAATAAACAATACAGACATTAATTTTTTATTCATACAAAAAATAGATTTATTATTATGCAGACTACTGCATTATTGCAACAATTGTATAATTAATGCCAACCGATTCATGATTGCACATTATACTGGCCACTTGGACACATACTGTATGGTGACGTCATTTGTTTACTCTTGAATATCAGCAAAAATCGAACATTTTCACTACATTGAGCTCAATTTCAAGGTACTTTTCATCATGAAACCAATCAAAATCATCTCTATTTCTGTAACATATCTTCCATTCTATCAAATGCAACCAAGAAAACGAGAATATAACCATCAATGCCACATGAAAATCCACCTCAAAGTCAGCGTTTTAAACCAAAAACATGGTCACAATTTTTTTTCTCACGCACTGCGTCCTGAAGGATCTCTTTTATACTGCACACATAACCATGCAGACCCATTCTCTCACATGTAGGTCTACTAGCTTTCTCCAGTTAGATTTGAAGCTGCTAGAATTCTGGAGTATTAGTACATCATTAACCCTGGCTGGTAAGCTGTACCAATACGTCACCATTAGTGAAAGGGTTAACAATTGTACACTGTGATGCTTCAACACATTGTTTTTACTGTGAATGTTAATTTAGTGTGTCTTACATAAACTGTACATTGTGTTGCTTCAACACATTTGTTTTCATGTGAATGTTGATTTAGTTGGTCTCCTTCATGAACAACTGTACATAGTGTTGCATCAACACATTGTTTTTTAAGTAATTTAGAGACAGTAAATGATAATATTCTTACATTAATTAAATTACTTAAGTAGAATATTTTATTACACTGAAAAAAATATTTGTAATATTTTATTATAAATATAACAAGCACTAAACCTGTGAAAGTAATACAGTGTCCGAGGAATATGAAGGAAGACACTAAGAGATATTTCAGGGTTTATGACACATTAACCTTATGGCACTGTTGTTGGCACTGTAAATGTTATATTACCAAAACTGTTGTTACAGTGTTGTGACTATTAACATTATAATTATTGTTGTCACTATTATAAACATTGTTGTGTCATTATATTAATACTGGTGTTGTCACTGTATTAACACTGTAATGTCACTGAATTAATACTGTAGTGTTGTCCCTGTATTTACACTAAAGTGTTGTCACTGAGTTAATATCATTGTAGTTTTGTGTTGTCACTTATTATTAACACCGTAGGCAATATTGTCACTCTATAATCAAATGTAATTAGTGTTGTCACTGTATTATTCACTATAGTTATTGTCACCATTATTAACAATGTAGTTAGTGTTGCCATAATATTACCATCATTGTATTTAGTGCTGTAGCTTTATATTAATAACAGAATTTACAGGACGCTGTTAACACTGATATTGGCACTACAAGTGCCATCATGACCTGCATTACTGATACTGCAAGTGTCAGGAAGATCTGCAGTACTGATACTACATGTGCCAACCTCTTGACCCAAGTTAACATGTAATACTGACACTACAAGTTACTGTTTCTTGGCTTCTTCTTCCACAATAACCTAAAGTAAGGACAGAATGACCTGCAGTGCAGAGACTACAAATACCAGTTTCTTGTACCAGGATGAAATGCAGTACTGATACTACACATACCAGCCTCTTGTACCAGGATGAACTGCATCATTCACACTACAAGTGCCAGTCTCTTGTACCAGGATGACCTGCAATATTGACACTACAAATGCCATTTTTTGGTGCCAGGCTCACCTGAAAAAAAAATTATATATATTTTTTTAACACAACCATTTTCCACCAAGGCAAGGTGATCCTACAGAGGTGTGCCTTCACTACAGTTAAAGAATTGCAACATATCAATACCAATCCTTCAGAGCACAGGCATTGTACCTCCCATCTCCAGGACTCAAGTCCAGTCTGTCGGTTTCCCTAAATCCCTTCATAAATGTTACCTTGCTCACATTCCAGCAACATTTCAAGTCATAAAAAACATTTGCCTCTACTAGCTCCTAACATGGTCATGCGTGCTTGCTGAAAGTGCAAACCCCTCATGCACAAAACCTCCTTTACCCCTCCCTCTAACCTTTCCTAGGCCAACCCTTACCCCACCTTTCTTTAATTACAGATTTATACATTCTCGAAGTCATTCTATTTCATTTCATTCTCTCTCAATGTCCGAACCACCTCAATAACCCACTTTTAGAAACTTTGCACCTCCTCCTAATTTCTAAACTACAAATTCTCTAAATTATATTCACACTGCACACTGCCCTCAAGACACATATCCACTGCCTCCAGTCTTCTCAATGTTGTGACATTCACCACCCGTACTTCACACCCACATAAGAGCGTTGGTATATCTATACTTTCATGAATTCCCATCTTGAAATCCATGGATAATGTTCTTTGTCTCCACAGACTAGTCAGTGCACCACTCACCTTTTTCCCCTCATCAGTTCAATGATTCACCTCATCTTTTATAGACCAATCTACTGACTAGACCACTACCAAATACAGTGGACCCCCGGTTAACGAACTTTTTTCATTCCAGTAGTATGTTCAGGTGCCAGTACTGACCGAATTTTTTCCCATAAGGAATATTGTGAAGTAGATTAGTCCATTTCAGACCCCCAAACATACACGTACAAACGCACTTACATAAATACACTTACATAATTGGTCGCATTTGGAGGTGATCGTTAAGCGGGGGTCCACTGTATCTGAATACTTTCGCTCCTTCCTTCCAATCTGATATCCAATCTTTCATTAGCTAATTTTTTTATCCTCAACACCTTACTCTTTTGCATGTTCACTTTCAATTCCTTCTTTTACATACCTACCAATTTCATCTACCAACCTCTGCAGTTTCACTTCTGAATCTAACAAAAGCACAGTGTCATCAGCAAAAAGCAACTGTGAGAACTCCCACTTTGTGTTACAGTTGACCATCATCTAGCCATTTCAGAGTCGAGAGGCACTCTCCCAAATTCATTCTCAGGTTTGAAAATTTTTGGAAAAAAAAAAAAAAAAATTCTTATGAAATGATAGTATGAAATTTGATGAAAAACTTATGGAATTATGCTCTTGCAAAGTTTTCGGAAACAACAATATTTAGGCATTGGTGATTTTGCCACTTTGAGCCCTATTTTTGGCCAATTCCAATGTTTCAGTCTACTAAAATCATAGCTATTTCACTAGAATTCCATTTGTTCTATCATTTGAGTACAAGAAACCGCCCATTTACTGATTTCAACTACCCAATAAAGCGGTCAGAATTTGGCAATTTGCCAATTTCACACAAATTTCAAAAGATGCCAATTTCAAAATAGGATCCAGAATAAGCAAGACAGACTTTCCTGGCACTAAAATAACATTTTATCTGTTCATTAGTCACATCTCTAGGCCCCTCTTACATTACTTTTGCTTTCCATTTTGAATTTTTATTCTAACAAAAAACATTTACTGTTATGTATACTACTGCATTATTGTAAAAATGGTATAAATAATATCAGTGCACTTGTGCAAGAGTATTAGACTCACCAGTTGACATGTATTGGATGCATGGTGTGATTTGTTTACTTTTCAACATCGGCAAAAATCAAACATTATCGCTACTTTGCGCTCAATTTCAAGGTACTTGTCATCATGAAACCAATCAAGTTATCTCTATTTCTGTAACATATCTTCCATTCTATCAAATGAAACCAAGAAAACGAAAATACAACCATAAACACCATACAAAAATAGACTGCAAATTTGCTGTTTTAAACCAAAAATGCGATCTTTTTTTTTCTCATTATGCACTGTGTGCTGCAGAATTTTTTTCATACTGCCCACACTGACCATGCAGACCCATTCTTTCACATCTAGGCCTACCAGCCCTTTCCCCGCGTGATTTGAGGGTGCTAGAATTTACGTGTACTAGTAAAAAGTGAATTGTACAGGGAATATGTAAATGTAGATCATTGTTGTGATGTACTGTGTTGTTTTTCCTGCTTAAGATTACAAATGCAACAGGAAATAATAGCATTTCTTACCTTAAATTGTGGGTGCTGGTGTTTGTGGATGATTGTGGAGAGTGGAGAGTTATGCTGTGACTCTACTGGGCTGAGGTGGATTTTAGAGGTTCTGGTCAATGGTTGTACTCGAGCGAGCATAAATTCTATAATGGATTTCTCTTCTATTTTACTCTGCAGTACATTATACAACTGACAGTAAGGCATCAGCTGCTCTAGACACTGTTTCAAGGTCCTCTTCAGTGAAAAAGTCTAACTTAAAGTCAGTCAGTAAATCAGTCAGTAAGTCAGTCAGTCAAATCAGTAAGTCAGTCAGTCAGTATGTTGTGGTCAGAGGTCATGTGTGGTCACTGTCCTAAGCTGTCTGCATATTAGCATGGGGTGTTACTGAGCACCATGGCCTGCTGAAGTGTTTTGGAATCTCAGGTTAAAGTGTTGAAGAAGGAGGTTCTACTTCTTCAGAAGGAAAACAGGAGGCTGAAGCTTTGCCTAGATGGGTTAGAGAGTGAGTGTGAGATGGTGGGAGCTGGTGAGGAAGAGGATACCAGCAGTGAGCTAAACAGTGGTAGCCGCTTTAAGTGGCAAGTGGTTCACAGTTCAGGAAGAAAGAAGATAAAGAAGGTTAATAGAGAAGATGTGAAGGTAGGAAATCAATTCTCTGTTTTGCAGGACAAGTGTACTTTGGTGGTTAGTGAGGTTAAAGGTACCTCTGACTCCCCTACTAATCAAGGTAAGAATATTCTGATTGTAGGAGATTTTCAGGTAAGATATATGGACCGTACTTTCTGTAAAGTAAAAGGACACAAGTGCAACTAATGTGACATTTTATTGTGGCAATGTTTCGCTCTCCAGGACCTTTATCAAGCCATTACAAACAATACATGGACACAGAGGGTATATATGGGCTCAGAGTGAGGTGCAATACTAGTGGTAGTAGTAGTAGTAGTAATACAATATGGTAGAGCAATTAATTCGTACATGAGTAAAAGGATATAAAAGCTATTACTTGGGTAACATAAAAATAGGATGGACAAATATAGACTGGATAGAGGCAGCCTGTTTCAGTGTTTACTCTCTGTAATGTGCATTGTGTAGTATAACAGGAGAGACTATGTGATGGCAGGGTTTACTGTTTTCAGGAGGATTCTTGCTAAGACTTCAGAGATGGTGAAGCTGCCGTTGTTTTGTTTAATTGTACTCGAAACAGCGATCAGTGCTGATTCAAATACAATTAAACAAAACAACGGCAGCTTCACCATCTCTGAAGTCTTAGCAAGAATCCTCCTGAAAACAGTAAACCCTGCCATCACACAGTCTCTCCTGTTATACTACACAATGCACATTACAGAGAGTAAACACCGAAACAGGCTGCCTCTATCCAGTCTATATTTGTCCAACCTATTTTTATGTTACCCAAGTAATAGCTTTTATATCCTTTTACTCATGTACGAATTAATTGCTCTACCATATTGTATTACTACTACTACAACTTATGTCACTACTACTACTACTACTACCACTAGTATTGCACCTCACTCTGAGCCCATATATACCCTCTGTGTCCATGCATTGTTTGTAATGGATTG
>NC_091351.1:20204738-20318826 GCF_038502225.1 Cherax quadricarinatus | reverse complement strand
TGAAGAACAGAGAAGCGATTTCCTACCTTCAGATCTTCACTCTTAACTTTCCTTACTCTGATGCGCCTCCCATTACTGTGAACCACTCGCCACTTGTAGTAGGTGCTGGACTGCACCTCACTGCTGGTAGCCGTTGCTACCTCCCCAACTACAGCCTCCTCACAGCGAGAGACAGACCGCACCTTACTGCTAGAAGCCTCATTCCCCACAACTCCAGCCACCTCACACTCTCTCCCAGACCCATTGAGGTGGACCTTCAGCCTCCTAATCTCCTCCTGGAGAAGCAAGACCTCCTCCTTCAACTCTCCAACCTCAATTTTTAAAACACTGCAGAAGCAAGCCATGCTTTGTAACCATCCACGCTAATCCCCAAAGCAGCTCAGATAGGAGATCCCTTGTAGGCCTGCGACTTTGTGTGACGTCACGGGATGCGCATGTGTACGCTCGTACCTCTGCCCCGGCCTCACTCGGCATAGACCTACAGGTGAAGACAAGCAAGGCACTAGGCTTCATTTCCCTTCATCACAGTCTGACAATATATTGTTACCTTCCAACAAGTGTGTCTACCTTCAACCCTCGATATCTCCATTTAAGAACCCCTACGATACAGCAACACCTGACTGTGGTACAGCAACAGCTGATGGTGGTGCAGCAACAGCTGACCATGGTGCAACAACAGCTGACTGTGGTGCAGCAACAGCTGACAGTGGTGCAGCAGCAGCTCACCGTGGCTCAGCAACAGCTGACTGTGGTGCAGCAGCAGCTGACTGTGGTGCAGCAGCAGCTGACTGTGGTGCAGCAGCAGCTGACCGTGGTGCAGCAACAGCTGACGGTGGTCCAGCAGCAGGTGACTGGAGCAGCAACAGCTGACCGTGGTGCAGCAACACCTGACTGTGGTACGATAGTATTTCTCACCCTTTTTACCACAGGGTTGGCACTAGAAGCTTTCTTGGGGGCCATGGTGACTCATTTTGCAGGTACAATCACTTAAAATGCTGTGATAATATGAAATGTTCCGATTGTATGTTTGGATGCGACCGCGGTGGCTGGCTGCTTGTAAACACTGGCACCCACAGGACAAGTGAGGTGCTCAGGCCACAAGTGGACGTGTCTCGAGCGGAACGAATCACATTGGGTGAGTTTTTTAGCGCTAGCTGAGGCAAAATTTTTGTGTTAAAATGTATCGCTAGCCAGATTTAATGTTAGGTGATGCCATCATTACCCAAGGGTCCACTGTACATTATATCTACAAGCACAGTAGAGCACTTCGGATTTATTAGGTTATCCTAGGTAATTTACACTATGTGTAATTGTATTTGTGTGTACCTGTGAGACAGATAAAAAGACAGAGACAGATAGAGACAGAGATAAATAGAAATAGAGACATAGACAGACCCTAAACTTGGGGTTAACATCACTTTCCTCTTAAAAGGGGAGTGTTAACCCTTTGAGGGTCGACAGGCCCTCTCCGAAACTCGTTCTCAGGGTCGGCCAAATTTAAAAAAAAAAAAAATATTTTCTCTTATGAAAAGATAGAGAATCTTTTCCCGATCATAAAGACACCAAAAGTTTGAAATTTGATAGAAAACTTACGAAATTATGCTCTCGCAAAGTTAGCGGTCTCGGCGATGTTTACGCATCGGCGATTTTGCCCACTTTGAGCCCCATTTTCGGCCAATTTCACTGTACTAGTCGACAAAAAACATGAATATTTCGCTAGAACTCCATTTTTTCTATCGAATGGGTGCAAGAAACCACTCATTTATGAAATTCAACTATCCAGTACAGTGGTCAGAATTTAGCAATTTTGCCAATTTCACACAAATTTCAAAAGATGCCAATTTCCGAATAGGGTCCAGAATAAACAAGAAAGACATTCCTGGCACTAAAATGACATTTCCTCTAGTCATTAGTCACGTCTCAAGGCCCCTCTTATATTCTTTTGCTCTCCACTTTGAATTTTTATTTTCACAAAAAATATAAGATTTACTGTTATGCAGACTACTGCATTAGTGTAAAAAATGGTATAAATATTATTGGTGCACTTGTGAAAGAATATTAGACTCACCAGTTGACGTGTATTGCACGCTTGGCACGATTTGTTTACTTTTTAAGTTTGGTAAAAATCGAACATTTCTGCTACTTTGAGCTCAATTTCAAGGCACCTTTCTTTGCAAAACCAGTCAAAATCATCTCTATTTCTGTAATATGTCTTCCATTCTATAAAATGAGACCAAGAAAACTAGAATACAACAATAAATACCATACGAAAATACACTGCAAAGTCGCTGATTTATTAAAAAAAAATGGTCAAAGTTTTTTTTTCTCATTATGCACTGTGTGCTGCAGGATTTTTTTTAGACTGTGCACACTGACCACATAGACCCAGTCTTTCATATGAAGGCCTACCAGCTTTCTCCCACTAGATTTGAGGCCGCTAGAATTTATGAGTACTAGTACGTCAAAAACCCCTACGCGTAAGACGTACTAGTACGACGAAAACCCTCAAAGGGTTAATATGACATTACATCTGTGAATCCTTGGTGTTTGCCACACTGTTTGCTCTAGCTGGGGCACATTATAACTAGCGCTCCCACAAGGTACTAAGTGGTCCCAGATTTTTTTAATATGGTGCACACCGAGTATTAAGACCCATTCTATGCTGACCAAGTATCTCAGGCCAATCGTGCCAAATTTGGAGGCATGAAAAATAAAGCGTATATATATGTTTGGGGCGCAAGCAGTAAGAACGTATATATATGTTTGGACCGTTTATGGGGTAAGATTTCCCAAAATTGGGACACAACATTGCCATTGTAGGAGTTGCCAGCATGGCCTGCAACAGCTGTGTCAGGGTGATGTTCATCCATAAAGGTTTGCACTTCAGTCCACTTTGCACAAATGTCCTTAATCTTTGAAGAAAGCTACTTCCTCCATCTCTCTTCCCCATCCTCTGAAGGAAATTCCTGAGCTGTTGTCTGTTGCTGTTGCACCTCAAGCTCTTGCAGCTCTGTAGTGGTTAACTCTTCATCGTCGTCCTCCACCAACTCTTCCACATCCTTCCCACTAACCTCCAACCCCATGGACTTCCCCAAGCCACAATAGATTCCTCAACTGGTATAGGCTCCTCAGGGTTAGCCCCAAACCCTTCTAAGCAGAGTTCAAAGTCCTGCAAGTCACTCCCTCCCAAGCCTTACCTATAAGGTTTATGCAACTGAGGATACTGAAATGATCTTTCCAAAACTCTCTCAGAGTCAACAACTTGGTGTACAGTTTTTTTGAAATTTGAAATGACCTGCTGGTTCATGGGCTGGAGGAGAGGAGTGGTGTTAGGGGGCAAAAATTTCACATTGATGAAACTAAACTCCCCCACAATTCGCTCTTGCAAGTTTGGAGGATGAGCAGGAGCACTGTCCATTACCAGGAGGCACTGAAGTGGCAATTTATTTTCCAAGCGGCCAAACACATCATATAACCAATTGAGGAAAATGTCCCTAGTGACCCATGCCTTACTGTTTGCTCTCCACATCACACAATTTAGTCTTGATGACAATGTTTTTCTTGAACACTCTGGGAGTTTCAGAGTGATACACGAGTAATGGCTTCACTTTGCACTCCCCACTAGTATTACTAAAAAATGTGCAATACATTTTGTATTATTCCATTCTTTTTAGTGCTTGTAACTGCTAAATAAGCCACAATGGGCCCAAAGAAAGCTTCTAGTGCCAGCCCTGTGGTAAAGAGGGAGAGAAATACTATTGAATTCAAGAAAGAGGGATTCTGAAGGGTTTGGGGCTCACCCTGAGGAGCCTATGCCAGTTGTGGAATCTATTGTGGCTAGGGGAAGTCCATGGGGTTGGAGGTTAGTGGAAAGGATGTGGAAGAGTTGGTGGAGGACGACAATGAAGAGCTAACCATTACAGAGCTGCAAGAGCTTGAAGTGCAGCAGCAACAGACAACAGCTCAGGAATTTCCTTCAGAGGAGGGGAAAGAGAGATGGAGGAAGTGGCCTTCTTCAAAGATTAAGGATATTTGTGCCAAGTGGACTGAAGTGCAAACCTTTATGAATGAACATCACCCTGATACAGTTGTTGCAGGCCATGCTGGCAACATCTACAATGACAATGTTGAGTCCCATTTTATGGAAATCTTAATGACTCTCAAGCTGGTCCTAGTGGCATTGAAAAACAAAGAAGGGAGGTAACCCCAGAAAAGGACTTGGTACCTAAAGTACTTATGGAAGGGGATTCCCCTTCCCAACAATTGTAAACTCCTCCATCCTCTGCCCTCCATTATTTCTTGTGGGGAAAATTAATTCAGAAAACGACAGAATCGGTTGAAGACAAGCTCTCTGGAACAGATTAATGTTGTTAACTGAGGGTCCACTGTGCATGACACATTTTATTGATCGTAAAGTATATGTCAGGTTTACACAAATAACCCGCACATAAAAGAGAGAAGCTTACGACGATGTTTCGGTCCGACTTGGACCATTGACAAAGTCACACTTGGACCATTGACTTTGTCAATGGTCCAAGTCGGACCGAAACGTCGTCGTAAGCTTCTCTCTTTTATGTGCGGGTTATTTGTGTATCGTTCCAGTCACGGTATTGTGCCTTTTTGTTATTTATATATGTCAGGTTTCTTTGTTATTTATATTGTTCATTATGTCATATTAGAAGAATTGTGATAGATAAATAAGCCATATAGATGATATCAGCGAAATATTGAAGTATCTTGTCGTGCCTCCTCAGAACCGGGAACGGATTAACTGCATTTCAATTAATTTAACCCGTAAACAGTCCAAACGTATATATACGTTTTTTCAACATTTGAAATTATGCAAAAAAAGTAGATTTTTTTTTTTTTTTTTTTACATTTGACAATGTGTAAAAAAACTTCAATATGTCAAAAAAACGTAGATCTACTATTGGAGCACTACACATGTGAACGTAGATCTGCTTGGACCGTTTACGGGTTAAATGAGAAAAATTGACTCTGGAAACAAGCAAATCCAGATGCAAACAAGGTCACTGAACAGATTAAACTCGTGAGTAGAGGTTCCATGGTACAATGTATATAATTCTAGACAATAGTATGTAACTAATGTAGGTGAAAATGTTTATCTGTCACTGTGTTTATGACTATTTGAGCACTATTTCAGTACCTAATAATAGTGTCAGAATAAAGATTAACTATGAAATCACAAGAACTACTACAAATTGTCATTATCAGTACATAAAAATTATACAAATTAAAAAAAATGTGATAAATGGTTTTGAAAACCGACAAGTTGAAGAATTGAGACACTTATGCAACACATGGGAATCTTTATTGAAGAAACATTTCGCCACACCTTGCTTGCCAAACCTTTGGACGACTCATCTGACTGCAGTATATAAGCCACCTCTCTGGCCCTATGCTGCACTTCCTACAAGAGTGATGGACTGAACACATCGATTCCAGGTTGAGGGACAGATTACCTCAAACTTCTCCTCTCCTCACCCATTTCTACTTTGTACTGGACTGATGAAGCCACTATGTGGCAAAACGTTTCTTCAATAAAGATTCCCATGTGTTGTATACGTGTCTCAATTCTTCAACTTGTCAGTTTTCAAAACCATTCATCACATCTGTCAGACATTGCAACATCATGGGATCTTGGTACAAAGACTTCAACGCTTGTCCAACCTTTGGACGACGACCTACTTACACTAGTGGCAGGTGATCCCCCCGCCTCGTGCTTCGACTCATCTGACTGTGGTATATAAGCCACCTCTCTGGACCTATGCTGCACTTCTTACAAGAGTGATGGACTGAACACATCGATTCCAGGTTGAGGGACAGATTACCTCAAACTTCTCCTCTTCTTACCCATTTCTACTTTGTATTGGACTGATGAAGCCACTCTGTGGCAAAACATTTCTTCAATAAAGATTCCAATGTGTTGCATAAGTGTCTCAATTATTCTAAAAAAAAATGAGGAAAAAAAGTATATCGGCAACACATCTGCAAGTGGCAGTGCTTCATGTTGTCGTCAGGCGAGTGACAAGTGCCAACTTTGTGGCCTTATACCTCTCTAAGTACTGACTCTAAGAATTTTTGTTTACATTATGTAAAAAAATGCCCTATTTAAAAAAAAAATTATTTTTCAAAATATTCAGAGCACTAGGCGAGAGATTATAGATCTACATTTGGACAGTTAAGGGGTTAATCCGTTCCATCACCCAAAAGTATTAACTAAAAATATTTTTTAGATTTACATACAGAAAACAATGAGACAAAATATAAAACAATAATAAGACCACACTTACCTTTATTGAAGACTCTTGTTGGTGTATGGAAGACAGGAGGAGGGGAGAGGATGAAGTAACACTATTGTTTGGAAGGAGAATCCCCTTCCATAAAGGCTTCAGGTAGCAAGTCATTTTCCGGGGTACTTCCCTTCATTGTTTTTTAATGCCACTAGGACCAGCTTGAGTGTACATGTTGCCAACATGGCTTGCAACACCCTTGTCAGGGTGATGTTCCTCTACAAACATCTGCACCTCACTCCAATTTGCACAAATGTCCTTAAACTTTGAAGAAGGCACCTAATTCTTCCACATCCTCACCGCTCACATCCAACCCCATGGAATTCCCCAATGCCACAATACATTCCACAACTGGCATAGGGTTGTCAGGGTCAGCCTCAAACTCTCCAAAATCTTCATCAAGGACACAATCTGATCACAATTTTCTCCAAGCAGACTTCAAAGTCCAGGAAGTCACTCCCTGCCAAGCCTTATCTATAAGGCTTATGCAGTGGAGGATATTGAAGTGGTCTTTCCAGAACACTCTTAGGGTCAACTGAGTGTCTGAGGTTACATCAAAGCACCTTTGAAACATTGCTTTGGTGTAGAGTTTTTTGAAGTTTGAAATGATCTGCTGGTCCATGGGCTGGATGAGAGGAGTGGTATTAGGAGGCAAGAACTTCACTGTGATGAAATGAAACTCCTCCACCATTTGGTCATCCAAGTCTGGAGGATGAGCAGGAGCATTATCCATTACTAGGAGGCACTGGAGTGGCAATTTATTTTCCAGGAGGTATTTCTTCACATTGAGGCCAAACACTTCATTGAACCAATCACGGAAAATGTCCCTCGTGACCCATGCCTTATTGTTAGCCTTCTACATCACACACAAGTTACTCTTGGCGACACTTCTTCTTGAATACTCTGGGATTTTCAGAGTGATACTCCAGTAAAGGCCTCACTTTGAAATCTCCATTAGCATTACCATAGAACATAAGAGTTAGCCTGCCTTTCATAGGCTTGTGTCCAGGCAGTGCCTTATCCTCCTGCATGATGTAGGTCCTCTTTGTATTTTCTTCCAAAAGAGGCCCATTTCATCACAACTGAACACTTGTTGGAGGGCGAATCCTTCAGCCTCTACATAGTCCTAGAATTCCAGCACGAATTTTTCAGCCGCATATATGTCAGAACTTGCAACCTCGCCATGCCTTACCATACTGTGTATGCCAACTATGCTTCTTATCTCTCTCAAACCAGCCTTTGCTGGCCTTAAATTTACTAACATCAGCATTCGTTCCAGGTATTTTCTTTACGAGATATGCATGTAACTGCCTTGCCTGTTCACAAATTATCAACTGCATAACACTATCTCTTGATAATTGTTTCTCATTGATCCACACCAACAACAACAACTCTACATCTTCGAGTAATTGCTATCTCTTTTTTGTGAGCATATCTATCCCTTTTGCAACAACAGCTTCCTCGATTTCCTTTTGTTTTGCCACAATGGTTGAATAGGGTTTCCCATACATCATGGTAAGATGGGCCATACGCACACCACTCTCATATTTTGCAATGATTTCTTTCTTAAATTCTATCATGTTTCTCATATTCTTTACCAAAGGGCTGGAACTAGAAGCTTTTTTTGGTCCATGGCGATATTTACAAATCGGCGATTTCGTCCACTTTGAGCCCTATTTTCAGCTAATTCCATTGTTCCAGTCAATCAAACTCATAGCTATTTCTTTAGAACTCCATTTTTGCTATCGTTTGAGTACAAGAAACTGTCTATTTACCGATTTCAACTACCCAATAATGTGGTCAGAAATTTGCAATTTGGCCAATTTCACGAAAATTAAAAAATATGAGTTTTAAAATAAGGTCCAGAATGAACAATGCAGACATTCCTGGCTCTAAAATAACATTTTCTTTGTTCATCAGTCACATCTCCAGGCCACTATGATATTACTCTTGCTTTCTATTTTGAATTTTAATTCAAACAAAAAATAGAAGATTTACTGTTATGCAGACTACTGCAATATTGTAATAATTGTACAAATAATGTCAACCCATTCATGACTGCATATTAGAATGGCTAGTTGGACATTTATTGGACAATGACATCATTTGTTTACTTTTGAACATCGGCAAAAATCAAACATTTCCCCTACTTTGAGCTCCATTTCCGGGTTCTTTTTATGGTAAAACCAATCAAAATCTCCTCTATTTCTATAATATGCTTTGCATTCTATCAAATGAAACCAAGAAAATGAGAATAGAACCATAAATACTATACAAAAATAGACCACAAAGTCAGCATTTTAATTAAAAAAAAACGGTCAGAGTTTTTTTTTCTCATTATGCACTACATGCTCCAGGATTTTTTTTATATGGTGCACACTGACCACACAGACCTATTCTCTCACATGTGGGCCTACCAGCTTTCTCCTGCTTGATCTGAAGCCGCTAGAATTCATGAGTATACATACGTCAAACACGGTACCTCGTAAGACGTATATATACGACCAAAACAGTCAAAGGTTAATATACGTTAGTGTAAACTTGTTATCTAGTATTTGTATATATTTATAGGTGAAAAAAGAGGTGCTCCACTTTATGGCGATTTCCGCTTTACGGCGGTAGCCTGGAACCTAACCTGCTGAATAAGTGGGGCCCTACTGTACAATGGCACACTGGCTGTACACGGAGTCATGGAGTGGCCGGGCCTGCTCAGGCCACGCAGACACGATCGGAAATAATGCCCTTAACCAAGTTCTTGGGCGTTAGCCGAGCCAACATTTTGCCACAAAGACGTGTCGCCATCTGTTTTGGCGTTAGCCGATGGTGCCATTACCCAAGGGTCCACTGAAGTCACTATCACACTGACAGGTGAACATTTTCACCTGCCTTGGTCATTTATTATTGTCTAGAAATAAATACAAAGTATTAATAGGTCTTAGCAATGTTTTACACATTAGAGTGGACCCTCAATGGCATAAATCTGCTCCAGACAGCTTCCTTTAACCAATTTTGCAGTTAGCCAAATTAATTTTCCTCATAAGATAAAATGGAAATCCAATTACAGTGGACCCCCGGTTATCGGCCGGCTTGGTAATCGACCAACTCGGTTATCGGCGGGTTTTTTGGCGCATGGTTATCGGCCATTTTGGACGCATCCATCTGCCAACTGGGGCAGCTTGTGCTTCAGTTTGGCTTTGTCTCTCGGTGGCTGAGGAAACTTCTGCTCATGCATCCAAACATTTCGCTTGTTTGCCATTGTTTTTAGAGGTTTTTCTCGCAGTGCAACTGTGAAATGAGCAAACATGGCTCCAAAGAAAGTTCTTGTGGTAAAGAAAATGAGAAACACCATGGAACTTAAGCGTGAAATGACAGAAAAGTTTGAAAGTGGTATGAAGGTGGTGGAACTTGCCAGGATGTACAGCAAGAATAAATCAACAATTACATCCAAATCAAAGATGCTAATGTTGCAAAAGGAGTAACTTTTCTAACTAAACAAAGGCCACCAATAATTTAAGGGATGGAAAAGTTTTTAATACTGTGAATTAAGGAAAAAGAATTAGTGGGAGACAGTGTTGTTTAGTCGAGCAGTTGCATGAGGATCTTACAAAGAAAATGCCTGGAACAAGTGCTGCAGTTTGTGAATTTAGGGCCAGCAAAGGATGGTTTGATAGATTTAAGAAGCGTAGTGGCATAAAAGTGTTGCAAGGCATGGTGAGGCTGCAAGTTCTGACAAACGCACAGCTGAAAAGTATGTTCACGAATTCCAGGACTAAGTAAAGGCTGAAGGATTCAAACCCCAACAAGTGTTCAATTGTGACAAAACAGGCCTGTTTTGGAAGAAAATGCCAAACAGGACCTACATTACCCAGGTGGAAAAGGCACTGCCAGGACACAAGCCTATGAAAGACAGGCTTACTCTTTTGTTGTGTGGTAATGCTAGTGGGGATTTCAAAGTGAAGCCTTTACTCGTGTATCACTCTGAAAATCCCAGAGTGTTCAAGAAAAACAATGTCATAAAGAACAGATTGTGTGTGATGTGGAAAGCTAATCATAAGGCATGGGTCACAAGGCAAATTTTCTAAGAGTGGGTTAATGATGAGTTTGGGCCAAGTGTGAAAAAATACTTCCTGGAAAAGAAATTACCACTCAAGTGCCTCCTGGTACTAGCACATCCTCCAGACTTGCAAGACCAAGTGTTTAGGGACTTAAGTTTCATCATAGTGAAGTTCTTGCCTCCTAACACCACTCCTCTCCTCCAGCCCATGGACCAGCAGATCATTTCTAACTTCAGAAAACTCTACACAAAAGCAGCGTTTCAAAAGTGCTTTGAAGTGACCTCGGACACTCAGTTGACCCTAAGAGAGTTCTGGAGGAATCACTTCACTATCTTCTATTGCATAAGCCTTATAGGTAAGGCTTGGGAGGGAGTGACTTCCAGGACTTTGAACTCTGCTTGGAGAAACCTGTGGCCAGATGTGTCCAAGAGAGAGATTTTGAAGGGTTTGAGGCTCACCCTGACCCTGACCTTGCTGACCCTGTGGACTCTATTGTGGCACTGGGGAAGTCCCTGGGGTTGGAGGTGAGTGGCAAGGATGTGGAAGAGTTGGTGGAGGACCACAGGGAAGAGCTTACCACTGAAGGGCTGCAAGAGCTTCAACTTGAACAGCAACAGACTGCAGTTGAGGAACTTGCTTCAGAAGAGGAGGAAGAGGGAGTGGAGGAGGTGCCTTCTTCAGAGATTAAAGAGGTGTGTGCAATGTGGACCAGGGTGAAAGCTTTTGTAGAGAAACACCACCCTGACAAAGCTGAAACAAGCCATATTTGCAACATGTTTATTGACAAAACCTTGTCTCACTTTAGGGAAATCTTAAAGAGATGCCAGAAACAGAGCACTCTGGACAGTTATTTTGTAAGACAGGGGTCCAGTGACTCTCAAGCTGGTCCTAGTGGCATTAAAAGACAGAGAAGGGAAGTAACCCCAGAGAAGGCTTTGTTACCTAAAGTCTTCATGGAGGGGGAGTCCCCTTCCAAATACTAACTCCTCCCTCTTTCCTCCTTCCTATCTTCCAGAAGCCAGCATTAGCCTTTAATAAAGGTATGTAATACTTACATAATTGTTAAAAAATATATTTTTCTGTAAATATTTTTGTTTGGAATGGATTAATTGTAATCAGATATCTAAAGTAAAAGGACACAAGTGCAACTAATGTGACATTTATTGTGGCAACGTTTCGCTCTCCAGGAGCTTTATCAAGCCATTAGTAATGGCTTGATAAAGCTCCTGGAGAGCGAAACGTTGCCACAATAAATTGTCACATTAGTTGTACTTGTGTCCTTTTACTTTACATATTGTCGGTAATTCTACCAACTTTATTACAATCAGATATCTAGCTGTTGCATGTGTGTCTTACCTAACAACCTGTCGGTATTTTATACCATTTTAATATTCACTCTGTCACACACTGCACCACAATGGTATCTTGGTACAGAACAGAAAACAACTTGGACAACTTCTACTAGCGAGAATGGCTGGATTTGAGAGGGAAGTGACCTCCCAACGACTACATTCTTACCAATAATAGTGGTCTTCATCTCACCTCCTGGCGGTATGTAAAGCTCCATCCTGTCACTTCAACTCCATATTGTTTCAGACTATGGAACGATACTCTTCTCCAGACTGAGGGACTGACCACCTCAAAACTTCAAGGGTGATGGACTGATTACATCGTCTTCACGTCTCTTCTATCAACTTTTCTGTATTCGACTGAAGAAGCCTACTGTGTAGGCAAAATGTTTCGAAATAAAGATACCTAACTGTTGCATATGTGTCTTACCTAACAACCTGTCGGCATTTTATACCATTTTAATATTCATGCTTCATACCCATATAGTAGTGTTGGTATAACTATACTCTCATCATACATTCCCCTCTTTGCTTCCATGGACAAATTTCTTTGTCTCCACAGACTCCTAAGTGCACCACTCACCCTTTTCCCCTCATCTATTCTATGATTCACTGCATTCTTCATAGACCCATCTGCTGACATGACCACTCCTAAATATCTGAATACATTCACCTCCCCCATACTCTCTCCCTTGAATCTGTTATCTAATCTTTTGTCACCTAATCATTTTGTTATCCACATCACTTTACTCTTTCCTATATTCACTTTTTTCTTCTTTTACATACCCTACCAAATTCATCCACCAACCTTTGCAACTTCTCTTCAGAATCTCCCAAAAGCACAGAGTCATCAGCAAAGAGCAACTGTGACAACTCCCACTTTGTGTTTGGTTCTTTATCTTTTAACTCCACACCTCTTGCCAAGACCCTCGCATTCACTTCTCTTACAACCCCATCTATAAATATATTGAACAACCACGGTGACATCACACATCTTTGTCTAAAGCCTACTTTTACTGGAAAATAATCTCCCTCTCTCCTACATACTCTAACCTGAGCTTCACTATCCTTGTAAAAACTCTTTAATACTTTATGTAACCTACCTCCTATACCATACACCTGCAACATCTGCCACATTGCCTCCCTATCCACCCTGTCATATGCTTTTTCCAAATCCACAAATGTCACAAAAACCTCTTTAGCCTTGTCTAAAAACTGTTCACCTATGTTTCACTGTAAACACTTGGTCTACACACCCCCTACCTTTCCTAAAATCTCCTTGTTCATCTGCTATCCTACTCTCCATCTTACTCTTAATTCTTTCAATAATAACTCTACCATACACTTTACCAGGTGTACTCAATAGGCTAATTCCCTATAAATTTTGCACTCTCTGTTGTCCCCTTTGCCTTTATACAAAGGAACTATGCATGCTCTCTGCCAATCCCTAGATACCTTACCCTCTTCCATAAATTTATTAAATAATAGCACCAACCAGTCCAAAACTATATCCCCACCTGCTTTAACATTTCTATCTTTATCTCATCAATCCCAGCTGCCTTACCCCCTTTCATTTTACCAACTGCCTCATGAACTTTCCCCACACTCACAACTTGCTCTTCCTCACTCCTACAAGATGTTACTCCTCCTTGCACTATACACGAAATCACGAAACCTTATCCAAGCAACTGACCCTCCAGTAGCTGATTTCACAAATGCTATGAACAGCTTGTTGCTACCCTTTATAACGAAGCCAACAAGAATCTCTGAGACAAGTGCCTCATTACTTGACCATATCTGGACCAACATGATATCTCCACTACAAGCAGGTATAATCACAGACAACACCACAGACACTACAAGCAGGTATAATCACAGACAACACCACAGACACTACAAGCAGGTATAATCACAGACAACACCACAGACACTACAAGCAGGTATAATCACAGACAACACCACAGACACTACAAGCAGGTATAATCACAGACAACACCACAGACCACTAACCTACCTTTCTCATAACCAACTTATCTAAACTGCTTCAAGAAACAAGAAAGATCTCATTTTGCCTATATTTTGAGACATGGATAAACAACCTAAAACTAGCACTAGGTGCCACTGATTGGCAGAGAGCTAGATGACAGTAATAATATCGATAAAGATATCAGAATTTTTTTACATAAAACCCTAAACCTCTACAACAAACATTGTCCAATCAAAATGAAACAGATCACAGAAAAGATACTAAACAGCCCATGGCTAACAAAAAGTATCCTCAAATCTATTAATAAAAAACACCAAATTGAAAAACGGTTCAGATTAGGCTTAATTACTAAAGAATTTACTGAAAGATACACATCAATACTCACAAAACTAATACGTAAATCAAAGCAAATGTATTACGAAAATAGATTTAGTGCAATGAAAGGTGATATGAAAAGTACCTAGCAAACCCTCTCCAAAATTTTGGGCTCAAGGAAACCATCTAGAAATAGAGAGAAACTTAACTAAACCAGAAGAACCTCACATACAACCTATATACACGGCTGACAAATTTAATGTCTTCTTCTCTACTGTAGTATCAAAGCTAGCGAGTCAAATTCCTAGCTCAAATACCCAGTGGAGCGAGTACCTCACTGGCAACTATCCAAATACTTTATTTCTAGCTCCAACTAATCCCACTGAAGTCTCACTCGTCATTAAATCATTAAAGAACAAAGCAAGTGATCTAGATAACTTGCCACAATTCATATATAATAAAGCTGCACCAGAACGGTCACCCATTATTGCAACAATGTTTAACCCTTTCAGGGTTCAAGGCCAAAATCTGAAGTCACGCACCAGTGTCCAAGAAATTTTGAAAAAAAAAAAAAATTATTTTTTCTTACAGAATTAAAGAGCATATTTTTGTGAAGGTAATAAAACAAAAAAAATTAGAATCTGATCAGTACTTACCGAGATACAGTGCCAAGAAGTTTGTAGAAAATGATGTGGTGGCGGCAACATCGACGAATTCCACGTACGCGTATTATATTATTTTGTTGTTTTAGTTGTTTTTTCTTTTCTTTTCCAATTTTTTTCTATTCCTACTAACATTTGGGGCCTGAGAGACCAATACTGTATATAATTGATATATATATACTCACTGTATTGAACACAATAACCGCACTAAAGTTATTATCATATTATTGTTTACCACTGTTGTTTATTACAATAAACATGCACAAATATTGAATAATACTAATGTTCTATCATATATTTACATATTTACAATCACTGGACATGGTTTTAGAACTGCTGGAGCTTGTGGAACTCCTTGAAACAAGGCACCATGCACAGAGGCACCTTACATTCCTCACACATAAACCGAGTGTCTTTGCGTCTTTGTTGCCGTCGTTTTGTTTGTGCACAGACAATGCATCTCTTCTGAGCAAATTTCTTTTGAGTTGAAGGAAGCTGTATTATGAAATGATCACCTTCTCTCCTCAAACGCTTGGGTATATTTTGATGAATTCGAGGACCATGTTGTATTGCAGGTGTTGTTACCTGGTACTTCATTATGAGTTGTCTGACAACAGACAAACAAAATTCACCATACAGTGGTCTGTTACCAGTCTTTATTTGGTACATATTATATGCATTCAGCATTGAAATGTCCATGAGATGGAAGAAAAGTTTCATGTACCACTTGTAACTCTTATGAACACAGTCAACAAAACCAATCTGCATGTCACACTTGTCAACCAAGCGCATGTTTTGTGTATAATCAATCACTGTCACTGGTTTTCGAATACGTTCATTAGTCACTCGATCAACTTTGCCACTGTCTTGCATTTCATTACGGTGAATGGTTGTCAACAATGTGACATCTCGTTTGTCATGCCACCGTAATGCCATGATGTCATTGGCAGTAAACACCTGCACGTCATCACCACGAACACCTGCGTTGAGCCTGGGCATATGTTTACGATTAGAACGCACTGTGCCACACACATCTGTCTTGTTCACTCGCATGAAATCACTGAGTAATGGGCTTGTGTACCAGTTATCGGTATATAATGTATGGCCCTTACCAAGATAAGGTGCCATCATGTTTCTCACTACGTCACCTGATATACCCAATAACATCTTGGTATCTTTCAACGTTTTACTACCCGTGTATACAACAATATCCAACACCAGGCCACTGTCACAATCACAGAGTACAAACAATTTTATACCAAAGCGGTTCCTCTTGCTCGGTATATACTGCTTGAATGACAGTCTACCTTTGAACAAAATCAAAGACTCGTCAATTACAAGATTCTTGAATGGATAAAAGTATATCCTGAACTTTTGTTTGAGATACATGAAAACATTTCTAATCTTGTATAACCTGTCACTTCTGTCAGGCCTGGTTTTGTCAGAGAAGTGCAACATATGTAAGAGTAAGATAAACCTGTTCACTGGGATGATTTCACTGAAGACCGGGGTAGAAATTAGCCGTTCTGTGGACCAGTATGCTTTTATATTATGCTTATAGACATGAGGCATAAGCATTATTGTTGCAAAAAGCAAATACATTTCTGCAACAGTCGTCTCTTTCCACCTGTGTAGTCTTGACTGTGGTGATATGATCGTATTTGCCATGGTGTACTCAAAATACTTATTACTTTCCCTGACAATAGTTTCCATCAATGGCTGGTCAAAGAATAATTCAAAGAATTCCAGTTCATTGGCCGTGGTTCCAAGGGGACAAGTAGGTAGAATTCCACTTTGAGAGTCATCAAAGTGGTGAGGCTTGGGAACAAAATTGGGATTTTGCTGCCAATCCCACATACGGTTTGCTGGTGGATACTGGACATCATAGGCTGGTTGTGCGGGTGGTTGTGGTTGTGGTGGGCTGGTGGCTGACGCTCCGCTTTGTCCTTGAACTGACGAGTCAGCAGCGTGGGTCCCAGCCTGGGCTGGTGAGTCACGCATGGCGGTGCCACTACCATCACCACTACCACCATCCACTGATGCCTGTGGTCTATCCATGCCAAGTGTAGCCACATCATCCTCACTATCACTATCTAAAACTGGTGTAGGGCCACGGGATGTACTCCGTGATGTACTCCGGGATGTACTCTGGGATGTACTCCGTCCCCTGGGCACAGCATAGGGTACACTACCCGAGCGCATGCGGCGGCGAACATACCGACGCTTCACTGGTGAATATGATTCCTCACTATCACTACTCGAATGATCGTCAAGCACAATAAAATCACAATCCACGTCACTATCATCATCATTACTGAAGTCAGAGGCCTGGCCACGCGAAAATATTAGTTTTCTCTTGCGTTGAGGCACAACCGACCGTGAGTCACGAGTGCCCACACCAGAGGTAGAAGGTTGAGGATCGTCAGGGTTTTCTGCACTATTATCGATATCCTGGTCATTCCTTTCGGTCACTAACTGATCAAAGCCATAGAATTCGTCCTCATTTCCACTTCCATCAGTGTCAGAACTATCAGATAGGAAGAGGAGAGTCCCAATTTTCCGGGGAGTGAGAGCTGACTTGCGACGAGGCATGGTGAACAAGGGTAACTGAGCCGGCGTTCCCACAATGCTATGCGGGTGCCTAGATTTTTTGTTTATGGCGCACACCCACCATGCCGACCTATTCTCTCACATGTAGGCCTATGAGCGCTATCGCGCTAAATTTGACGGCGCTAGAATTTTGGTGTAGATCTACGGTTTGGACACTCAACGTGAAGCCGTAGATCTATGGGACGGACCCTGAAAGGGTTAAGAACTGCCCCTCAAGGAAGGTTCCTTGATGATGAAGGGCTCTTGATTTAGGGAATTGGATCTGTGCTCCAGTTCCCCGAATAAAGCCTGAATACTTTCCCCCCCCAGGCACTGTATAATCCTATGGGTTTAGCACTTCCCCTCTGATTATAAAAATAATAATCTTAAACTGTTATGTACAATTTTTATGTTTATCTCACTACACTACGTATCCAGATGATACTCTCAGTCACAGCATCTCCTGTGAGCTGTTTCTTTGCTGACCATGCCAACAGCAGCTTTTCCATCTTTTCATTGACAGAGGTCCACTGCTTAGAAATTACTGTAACGCACTTTGCTGGCACTATAGCCTTCATAGACTCCTTCTGCTTTAGTATTGTACATATAGTAGAGGGGCTATGCTTGTACTCAACTCGCTAAGTCCTCAACCCTCGTACCTAGTCTGTGCTTATTAATCATTTCTTGCTTTAATTCCAAGCAAATCATTCTCTTTTTCTTCTCGGCACTGTCCATTGCACTTGCTTTCTTAGGACCCATGGTCAGAAGAAAGAAATCTGACGAATTAACTGCACAAAACATAAGGAAATCATGAGAATTCCTTGCAATGCGAAAATAGCTCCATAAGCACATGTGCAATGGTGACCATTGTTTTGACTGACACTGCTATCTGGTGGTGATGTTGTCAAACTAAATTATGTGAAGTATGTACACCTACCATCCAACTTACGACCTGCTCAACTTACGACCACTCGACTTACAACCGTGTTTTTTATGCCAAATTTCTGGGAAATAAACAACTATTTGTGTTGTACACAGTGTTTATCCTAAACCTTACAGTATAAAATACAGTACTAACAGCATAAAAAGTAAAGTAAAACATGAAATACCAAAATAAAACAATAAAATAAAGTCATTACAAAAATGTTTAGTTGATATTCAGTAGTAAAGTTTGACTTACGACCATTTCGACTTACGACCGGTTTCTCGGAATCGAACTCGGTCGTAAGTCGGATGGTAGGTGTACATACATGTACTATTATTATTATAATTATTATGGTACTATTACGTATTATTATATTATACAGTGGACCCAAGGTTTACGATATTATTTCATTCCAGAAGCATGTTCAAGTGCCAATACTGAACGAATTTGTTCCCATAAGGAATATTGTGAATTAGATTAGTCCATTTCAGACCCCCAAACATACACATACAAACTCACTTACAAAAATACACTTACATAATTGGTCGCATTGGGAGCTGATCGTAAAGCGGGGGTCCACTGATTATTATTATATTATTTTATTATTACATTCTATTATATTATTATATTATACATAATTATGTATCATCATTATTATTAGCACATAAGAATTATTATAATAATAATTATTATTATTATTAATTTGGGGACCTGGAGCACAGATCAAATTCCCTAGAAGATCCCCTCACCACATACATATGTACTACTACTAGTAATAATAATAAAAATAATAATAATAATAATAATCATTATTATAACAATAATAATAATAATACAATAAAATAATAATAACAGTAAGGAGAAATTTCAAAAGGCTGCCAGTAGTTGGCACCACTATCAGCAAAACATTGGTAACTACTACTAGTACACTTTTCACCTGTCTAGACTTAAGTAGTCTTAACCCTTTGACTGTTTCGGTCGTATAGTATATACATCTTACGAGCCACAGTGTTTGACATATATACACCTACCATCCGACTTACGACCGAGTTCGGTTCCGAGAAACCGGTCGTAAGTTGAAATGGTCGTAAGTCGAACTTTACTACTGAATATCAAAATAACATTTTTGTAATGACTTTATTTTATTGTTTTATTTTGGTATTTCATGTTTTACTTTACTTTTTATGCTGTTAGTACTGTATTTTATACTGTAAGGTTTAGGATAAATGCTGTGTACAACACAAACACTTGTTTATTTCCCAGAAATTTGGCATAAAAAACACGGTCATAAGTCGAGCAGGTCATAAGTCGGATGGTAGGTGTACACTCAAAAATTCTAGCGGCTTCAAATCAAGCAGGAGAAAGCTGGTAGGCCAACATGTGAGAGAATAGGTCTGTGTGGTCAGTGTGTGCAGTATAAAAAAAAATCCTGCAGCACACAGTGCATAATGAGAAACAAAAACTCCGACTGTGTTTTTTGTATTAATACACCGACTTTGTGGTGTATTTTCATATAGTATTTATGGTTGTATTCTCATTTTCTTGGTCTCATTTGATACAATGGGAAACATATTATAGAAATAGTGGTGATTTTGATTGGTTTTACTATGAAAAGAACCTTGAAATGGAGCTCAAAATAGGGGAAATGTTTGATTTTTGCCAATGTTCAAAAGCAAACAAATGATGTCGTTGTCCAATAAATGTCTAACTAGCCATTCTAATATGCAGACATGAATGAGTTGACATTATTTATACAATTATTACAATATTGCAGTAGTCTGCATAACAGTAAATCTTCTATTTTTTGTTTGAATAAAAATTCAAAAGAGAAAGCAAGAGTAATATAAGAAGGGCCTGGAGACATGACTGATGAACAAAGAAAATGTTATTATAAATCCAGGAATGTCTGCATCGTTCATTCTGGACCCTATTTTGAAATTGGCATATTTCTTAACCTGCATGAAATTGGCCAAATTGCAAATTTCTGACCACATTATTAGGTAGTTGAAATCAGTAAATGGGCATTTTCTTGTATTCAATCGACAGAACAAATAAAGTTCTAAAGAAATAGCTATGAGTTTGGTCGACTGGAAGAATGGAATTAGCCGAAAATAGGGCTCAAAATGGGCAAAATTGCCGATTCATAAATATCGCTGAGGTCGCTAACTTCGCAAGAGCTTAATTCCATAAGTTTTCTATCAAATTTCATTCTTTTGGTGTAATTACCACTGGGAAAAGATTTTTCTATCATTTCATACGAAAAAAGAATTTTGTTTTTTTTTTTTCAAAAATTTTTCGACACCAAATGACACCTCAGGATCTGGGGTTGCGACAGTCAAGGGGGTTAAGTAGGCATTTCTGCCTGAGTTGCCTCGACATGATAGTGGCTTTCTTTGCTCCAATCATATTATGATATGTAAACACACATTGTAACCTTTGCAAAGAAATATATATTTTATTTATTTATTTATTTAAGGAACCTCCCTTGAGGGGGAAGTTCGCATCCTGAAATTTCTTTCATAGCCTGAAGCAAAAAATCAACTGAACGACAGTTCATATCCTGAAAAATTTGCATGGTGGGACGTTCATAACCCAAGGTTCCACTGTATTTTTATTATTACTATTACTATTATAATAAATGATTTTTGGTGAATATTTTTTCTTTAAGTTGTTTGTTGGGCTATCTTACTGAAACTTGGGCAATGTATAATGGAAAGATGCTTCTTAACATACACCAAAAATGAAAGAAATTGGACCATAAATAACAGAGTTCACTTCTCAGTCATTAGCCGCCCCTTAGCGGTATTTTCGCATGGTTTTTATGGTTGTATTCTCATTTTTCTGGTCTCATTTGATAGAATGGAAGATATATTACAGGAATAGATATGATTTCAATTGGTTTCACGACAAACAGTACTTTGAAACTGAGTTCAAATTAGCAGAAATGATCGATTCTTTGGCAAAGTTCAAGAGTAAACATATGATGTCACCATCCAATACCTGTCCAAGTGACCATTCCAATATGCAGTCATGAATGTGTTAACATTATTTATACAATTATTAAAATAATGCAGTAATCTGCATAAAAGTAAATCTTCTATTTTTTGTGTGAATAAAAATTTCAAATGGTAAGCAAGAGTATTATTATTATAGGAATACATATGTACTAATAATAAAAATAATAATAATAATAATAATAATAATAATAATAATAATAATAATACATACATACATACATACAGTAGACCATCATTTAACACGGTAGTTACATTCCTGATAACACCGTGTTAGATAAACTGAACTTATTGGAAAAATAGGGTTACGTTCCTGGGAGCCCCAAAAAGCCAAACAATTTTTTTTTAGACCTGCGGATTTTACAAAAACAAAAGGAATATATAATTGTAGTTCACTGTCATGATGTATTAAGCTGTTTTTACAGCTTAAGACTACAAATGCAACAGAAATAAGCGCATTTCTTACCTTAAATTGTGGATGCTGGTGTTTGTCGATGATTGTGAAGAGAGTGGAGTTATGCTGTGGCCCTACTGAGCTGAGGTGGATGATAGAGGTTCTGGTAATGAAGTCGATGGTTGTACTGGAGTGTGCATAAATTCTGTAATGGACTTCTGTTCTATTGTACCCTGCAGTACTTTATACAACTGACAGTAAGGCATCAGCTGCTCTAGACACAGTTTCAGAGCCCTCTTCAGTGAAAGTCTAACTTTAAGACATTCAGTCAGTCAAGTCAGTCAGTCAAGTCAGTCAGTCAAGTAAGATATTCAATCAAGTCAGTCAGTAAGTCAGGCAGTCAACTCAGTAAATTAGTCAAGTCAGTAAGCCAAGTCAGTCAGTCAGTAAATCAGTAAAGTCAGCCAGTCAGTAAGTCAAGTCAATAAGTCAGTCAGTAAATCAGTCAAGTCAGTCTATAAGCAAGTCAATAAGTCAAGTCACTCAAATCAGTAAGTCAAGTCAGTCAGTCAAGTCAGTCAGTCAAGTCAGTCAGTCAAGTCAGTCAGTCAAGTCAGTCAATCAAGTCAGTCAGTCAAGTCAGTCAGTCAAGTCAGTCAGTCAAGTCAGTCAGTCAAGTCAGCCAGTCACCTAATTCCTAGACTTGAACGCTTAAACTTTTTCTTGTCACTTGCGGGAACACTTGTATGCTTACTGAGTGCCATGATTGCTTGGCAGATTTAACAAATGGCAATGAAAATAAGAATATATATATGCAAATGTAGGAAAGAGGGAAATTTTTTCCCAGTAAAAGTAGGCCTTAGACAAGGATGTGTGATGTCACCGTGGTTAATATATTTATAGATGGGGTTGTAAGAGAAGTAAATGCGAGGGTCTTGGCAAGAGGCGTGGAGTTAAAAGATAAAGAATCACACACAAAGTGGGAGTTGTCACAGCTGCTCTTTGCTGATGACACTGTGCTCTTGGGAGATTCTGAAGAGAAGTTGCAGAGATTGGTGGATGAATTTGGTAGGGTGTGCAGGAGAAGAAAATTAAAGGTGAATACAGGAAAGAGTAAGGTTATGAGGATAACAAAAAGATTAGGTGATGAAAGATTGAATATCAGATTGGAGGGAGAGAGTATGGAGGAGGTGAACATATTCAGATATTTGGGAGTGGACGTGTCAGCGGATGGGTCTATGAAAGATGAGGTGAATCATAGAATTGATGAGGGAAAAAGAGTGAGTGGTGCACTTAGGAGTCTGTGGAGACAAAGAACTTTGTCCTTGGAGGCAAAGAGGGGAATGTATGAGAGTATAGTTTTACCAACGCTCTTATATGGGTGTGAAGCGTGGGTGATGAATGTTGCAGTGAGGAGAAGGCTGGAGGCAGTGGAGATGTCATGTCTGAGAGCAATGTGTGGTGTGAATATAATGCAGAGAATTCGTAGTTTGGAAGTTAGGAGGAGGTGCGGGATTACCAAAACTGTTGTCCAGAGGGCTGAGGAAGGGTTGTTGAGGTGGTTTGGACATGTAGAGAGAATGGAGCGAAACAGAATGACTTCAAGAGTGTATCAGTCTGTAGTGGAAGGAAGGCGGGGTAGGGGTCGGCCTAGGAAAGGTTGGAGGGAGGGGGTAAAGGAGGTTTTGTGTGCGAGGGGCTTGGACTTCCAGCAGGCATGCATGAGCGTGTTTGATAGGAGTGAATGGAGACAAATGGTTTTTAATACTTGACGTGCTGTTGGAGTGTGAGCAAAGTAACATTTATGAAGGGATTCAGGGAAACCGGCAGGCCGGACTTGAGTCCTGGAGATGGGAAGTACAGTGCCTGCACTCTGAAGGAGGGGTGTTAATGTTGCAGTTTAAAAACTGTAGTGTAAAGCACCCTTCTGGCAAGACAGTGATGGAGTGAATGATGGTGAAAGTTTTTCTTTTTCGGGCCACCCTGCCTTGGTGGGAATCGGCCAGTGTGATAATAAAAAATAATATGCAAATAAACACAGCAAGCTTCCACAGTATCATCGTCCTACACCTGTATGAACCAAACTGAAGGCTGGAGAGAATGATGTGGGTGAGTGTGAGTGGCTGAGGGAGACCTACCGCCATCCCCCGCCACCCTCCCAGCATTCAGTTTGGTATGGTAGGACGACGATACTCGGGAAGCTCACTGAGTTTATTTACATACATATTTTCTTATTTTCACTGCCATTTGTTAAATCTGCCAAGCAATCATGGCACCCAGTAAGCACATGTGTTCCAACAAGTGACAAGAATAGGTTTAAGCGTTAAAGTTAAGGAATTACGAAGAAAACCGAGATATTAGACAAGCTTAAGAGTGGCCTTAACCCTTTCAGGGTCGAGAGGCCCTCTCCTAAACTTGTTTTCAGGGTCAAAAATTTTTCAGAAAAAAAATTATTTTTTCTTATGAAATGATAGAGTATCTTTTCCTGGTCATAATGACACCAAAAGTATGAAATTTGATGGAAAACTTACGGAATTATGCTCTCACGAAGTTAGCAGTCTCGCCGATGTTTACACATCGGCGATTCCACCCACTTTGAGTCCTATTTTTGGCCAATTCCTGTGTACTAGTCAACAAAAATCATATTTATTTCACTAGAACTCCATTTTTTTCTATCGAACGAGTACAAGAAACCACCCATTTACCAATTTCAACTATCCAATAAAGTGATTAGAAATTGACAATTTTGCCAATTTCTCACAAATTTCAGAGGATGCCAATTTCCAAATAGGGTCCAGAATAAACAAGAAAGACATTCCCGGCACTAAAATAACAAGTTCTCTGTTCGTTAGTCATGTCCCCAGGCCCCTCTTATATTTCTTTGGCTTTCCACTTTGAATTTTTATTATTACAAAAAATAGAAGGTTTACTGTTATGCAGACTACTGCATTAATGTAGAAATTTTATAAATAATATCAGCGCACTTGTGAAAGAATATTAGACTCACCAGTTGATGTGTATTGGACGCTTGGCATGATTTGTTTACTTTTGAACTTTGGTAAAAATCAAACATTTCTGGTACTTGGAGCTCAATTTCAAGGTACTTTTCATTGTAAAACCAGTCAAAATCATCTCAATTTCTGTAATATGTCTTCCATTCTATAAAAAGAGACCAGGAAAACTAAAATACAACAATAAATACCATAATAAAATACAGTGCAAAGTCGCTGTTTTAATTAAAAAACATGGTCAAAGTTTTTTTTTTCTCATTACGCACTGTGTGCTGCAGGATTTTTTTTATACTGTGCACACTGACCACATAGACCCATTCTTTCATATGTAGGCCTACCAGCTTTCTCACGCTAGATTTGAAGGCGCTAGAATTTAGGCGTACTAGTACATTAATAACCCTGGTGCATAAGCCGTACTAGTATGTCGAAAACCCTGAAAGGGTTAATGAAGCGTCAGTTCGTACAATTAAAAAGAACTAGCTGACTGGCTTGACTGGCTGACTTGACTGACTGACTTGACTTACTGACTGGCTTACTGACTGATTTGACTGATTTACTAACTGACTTGATTCAATGGTGTAACCAACGGACCACCCTGCCCGGCGGGCGGCTGCGTGCTCAAAATTTTTCCCTTCCCACAACAGTGTTAAACTAATTTGTGGGTGGCATGGTGCCTGGGCCACGTGGTGCATTGGGTGGGCAGAAAAAGGACAGCCTGGCACCCCCCTCAACCATGTGCTGCCTCCACTCCCGTCCCCCCTTCAGTTCCCCCACGTCCCATGCCTCAGGTCCACCCTGCACCATGTGACCATGAGTGGAACTGGACACAATTTGTGCCACATCCTTTTGATTTTGATGTCAGTGGAAATGGCATCCTCCCAGAATGTCCCATCATGAATGAGTCTACAGAGTTGGACTTTTTCCAACTATACTTTGATGGGCCGCTAATGAAACTGATTGTCACCCAGACAAACAATCACTATCGCTATATATTGGACAACAAAGAGGTTACAGAATCATTAAGGCTGTGCAGAAGGAAAGATACAACTGTGGCTGAGATGTATTTATTCTTTGGCACTGTCATGCTTATGCCACATACATATAAGAACAATATAGCACACTACTGGTCTACAGACCACTTCATCAGTACTCCAGTCTTCTGTGACCTCCTTCTCTGTAACAGATTCACTCTGTTGCTATGACTGTTGCACTTCTCAGACAGGAATAGGCCCAACAGAAATGACCTTCTATACAAAATCTCGGAAGTGTTTATGTATGGAAGTGTTTATGTATTCAAGAACATTGTTGTCAATGAGTCCTTGATTCTGTTCAAGGGATGCCTGTCATTCAAGCAATATACACCAAGCAAACATAATCGCTTTGGAATAAAACTGTGTATTATGTGTGACTGTGAGAGTGGCATAGTGTTGGATGTCACTGTATAAACCGGCAGAAACACACTCAATGATGACAGGCGGATGTTGGGCATTTCCGGTGTTGTTGTTCACAAGATGATGGAGCCATACCTAAGCAAGGGTCACACATTGTACACAGACAACTGGTATACAAGTAATATGCTCGCTGATTTCCTATGTGTGAACAATACTGATACATGTGGAACAGGGAGAAGAAATAGAAAACATATGCCAAGGTTCAGTGGAGGCAGTAGTGAAGGTGCAGTGCAAGCATTTCATGCCAATGACATGATGGCACTGATGTGGCATGACAAATGGCACATGACATTGCTGTCAACCATCCACAGAAATGAGGTGATACAAACAAACGAATGAACAGGGACACCAATGAATGCATTGTAAAGCCAGCTGCTGTCGCCAATTATACAAACAATATGTGACTAGTCAACAAGTGTGACATGATGATAGGGTTTGTTGACTGTGTGCGTAGAAGTCACAAGTGGTACAGTGGAACCCCGAGTTTCGAACTTTCTTCATTCCAGAAGGTTGTTCAAGTGCTGATACCAAACGAATTTGTTCCCATAAGGAATAATGTAAATTAGATTAATTCATTTCAGACCCCCAAAAATACACTTACAAAAGCACTTCCAATAATACACTTATATAACTGATCGAGTTGGGAGCAGTTCTAAACTCAGGGTGCCACTGTATATGAGTGTTTTTCCCACCTTGTAGACATTGTACTGGTCAATGCCTTCAATATGTATGAAATAAAGATTGGAAAACTAATTCATTATCCAGAATTCAGCCTAAATGTTATTCAGCAGATAGCAAAAAAGTATGGTACTACACCTATACCTGCCCCTCAATAGCGACCTGTCACGCCACAACCTGTCCCCCAACCACAACCAGTGGGGGAAGTGCCAGACTGAATCCTTGTTAACTGTCATGACCTGATACTAATACAGCCTACCCCAAAAAAGAAGTATTCTCAGAAGTGTGTTATTATTTTTATTATTATTATTATCACACTGGCCGATTCCCACCAAGGCAGGGTGGCCCGAAAAAGAAAAACTTTTACCATCATTCACTCCATCACTGTCTTGCCAGAAGGGTGCTTTACACTACAGTTTTTAAACTGCAACATTAACACCCCTCCTTCAGAGTGCAGGCACTGTACTTCCCATCTCCAGGACTCAAGTCCGGACTGCCGGTTTCCCTGAACCCCTTCATAAATGTTACTTTGCTCACACTCCAACAGCACGTCAAGTATTAAAACCATTTGTCTCCATTCACTCCTATCAAACACGCTCACGCATGCCTGCTGGAAGTCCAAGCCCCTCGAACACAAAACCGCCTTTACCCCCTCCCTCCAACCTTTCCTAGGCCGACCCCTACCCCGCCTTCCTTCCACTACAGACTGATACACTCTTGAAGTCACTCTGTTTCGCTCCATTTTCTCTACATGTCCAAACCACCTCAACAACCCTTCCTCAGCCCTCTGGACAACAGTTTTGGTAATCCCGCACCTCCTCCTAACTTCCAAACTACGAATTCTCTGCATTATATTCACACCACACATTGCCCTCAGACATGACATCTTCACTGCCTCCAGCCTTCTCCTCGCTGCAACATTCATCACCCATGCTTCACACCCATATAAGAGCATTGGTAAAACTATACTCTCATACATTCCCCTCTTTGCCTCCAAGGACAAACTTCTTTGTCTCCACAGACTCCTAAGTGCACCACTCACCCTTTTCCCCTCATCAATTCTATGATTCACCTCATCTTTCATAGACCCATCCGCTGACACATCCACTCCCAAATATCTGAATACATTCACCTCCTCCATACTCTCTCCCTCCAATCTGATATCCAATCTTTCATCACCTAATCTTTTTATCCTCATAACCTTACTCTTTCCTGTATTCACTTTTAATTTTCTTCTTTTGCACACCCTACCAAATTCATCCACCAATCTCTGCAACTTCTCTTCAGAATCTCCCAAGAGCACAGTGTCATCAGCAAAGAGCAACTGTGACAACTCCCACTTTATGTGTGATTCTTTATCTTTTAACTCCACGCCTCTTGCCAAGACCCCTCGCATTTACTTCTCTTACAACCCCATCTATAAATATATTAAACAACCACGGTGACATCACACATCCTTGTCTAAGGCCTAGTGGGAAATAATTTCCCTCTTTCCTTCATACTCTAACTTGAGCCTCACTATCCTCGTAAAAACTCTTCACTGCTTTCAGTAACCTACCTCCTACGCCATACACCTGCAACATCTGCCACACTGCCCCCCTATCCACCCTGTCATACGCCTTTTCCAAATCCATAAATGACACAAAGACCTCTTTAGACTTATCTAAATACTGTTCACTTATACGTTTCACTGTAAACACCTGGTCAACACACCCCTACCTTTCCTAAAGCCTCCTTGTTCATCTGCTATCCTATTTTCCGTCTTACTCTTAATTCTTTCAATAATGACTCTACCATACACTTTACCAGGTATACTCAACAGACTTATCCCCCTATAATTTTTGCACTCTCTTTTGTCCCCTTTGCCTTTATACAAAGGAACTATGCATGCTCTCTGCCAATCCCTAGGTACCTTACCCTCTTCCATACATTTATTAAATAATTGCACCAACCACTCCAAAACTATATCCCCACCTGCTTTTAACATTTCTATCTTTATCCCATCAATCCCGGCTGCCTTACCCCCTTTTATTTTACCTACTGCCTCACGAACTTCCCCCACACTCACAACTGGCTCTTCCTCACTCCTACAATATGTTATTCCTCCTTGCCCTATACACGAAATCACAGCTTCCCTATCTTCATCAACATTTAACAATTCCTCAAAATATTCCCTCCATCTTCCCAATACCTCTAACTCTCCATTTAATAACTCTCCTCTCCGATTTTTAACTGACAAATCCATTTGTTCTCTAGGGTTACTTAACTTGTTAATCTCACTCCAAAACTTTTTCTTATTTTCAACAAAATTTGTTGATAACATCTCACCCACTCTCTCATTTGCTCTCTTTTTACATTGCTTCAACACTCTCTTAACCTCTCTCTTTTTCTCCATATACTCTTCCCTCCTTGCATCACTTCTACTTTGTAAAAGCTTCTCATATGCTAACTTTTTCTCCCTTACTACTCTCTTTACATCATCATTCCACCAATCGCTCCTCTTCCCTCCCGCACCCACTTTCCTGTAACCACAAACTTCTGCTGAACACTCTAACACTACATTTTTAAACCTACCCCATACCTCTTCGACCCCATTGCCTATGCTCTCATTAGCCCATCTATCCTCCAACAGCTGTTTATATCTTACCCTAACTGCCTCCTCTTTTAGTTTATAAACCTTCACCTCTCTCTTCCCTGATGCTTCTATTCTCCTTGTATCCCATCTACCTTTTACTCTCAGTGTAGCTACAACTAGAAAGTGATCTGATATATAGTGTGTTGTGTGTACTAATACCTCAAGGCGACCCCAACAGCAGAAGGACACATGATTCCTGTGTCAGCAATGTGGGGTGGCACTCTGTATGAATCCATGTTTCATAGAGTATCATACAATCCTGGAGTACTAGAAACATAACTGGAACACATAAATGCTTGTATATAGTTGCAGATAATAGAATGTGATTCAGCCAGGTGTACAACATTTCCTATAAGTGTGTACATGTGTGTTTGTGACAATATGATTAACACTTTGACTGTCGCAAAGACCTTTCTGAAACTGTCATTCAATGTAGCAAAAGTTTTGGAAAAAAAAAAATTATTTTTTCTCATGAAATGATAGAGAATCTTTTCCCGATGGTAATGACACCAAAAGTACGAAAATTGGTTGAAAACTCATAGAATTATATTCCCTCGAAGTTAGCAGTCTCGGCAACATACGCATCGGCAATTTCGCAGACTTTGAGCCCCGTTTTTGGCCAATTCTGTTGTTCCAGTTGGCCAAGCTCATAGCTATTTCTTTAGAACTCCATTTTTTCTATCAATTGAGTACATGAAACCGCCCATTTACCGATTTGAATTACCCAAAAAAGTGGTCAGAAATTGGCAATTTGGTCAATTTCACAAAAATTAAAAAAGATGTCAATTTCAAAATAGGGTCCAGAATAAACAATGTAGACATTCTTGGCACTAAAATAACATATCCTCTGTTCATTAGTCACGTCTCTAGGCCCCTCTTTATATTACTATTGCTCTCTATTTTGATTTTTTATTCATACAAAAAATACAAAACTTACTGTTATGCAGACTACTGCATTATTGTAAAAATGGTATAAATAATATCAGTTCAGTGAAAGAATATTAGATTCCCCAGTTGACATGTATTGGACATGTGGTGTAATTTGCTTACTCCTGAACAATGATAAAAATCGAAAATTTCCGCTACTTTGAGCTCAATTTCTAGGTCACTTTCATCGTGAAAGTAATGAAAATCATCTCTATTTCTGTAATATGTTTTCCATTTTATCATGTGAGACCATGAAAAAGAGAATACAACGATAAATACTATACGAAAATGCACCTCAAATTCGGCATTTTAATCCAAAAAAACGGTCAGTTTTTTTTCTCATTATGCACTGTGTGCTGCAGGATTTTTTTTATGTGGTGCACACTGACCACACAGACCCATTCTCTTACATGTGGGCCATCCAGCTTTCTCCTGCTTGATTTGAAGCCGCTAAAATTTACGTGCATAAATACGTCAGAAACAGTGGCGCATAAGACGTATATATACTACGTAAACAGTCAAAGGGTTAATAATTTCATACATAATATTATCTAAACAACAATTCATCATCAAATCAAAAGATCTACTATAAAACATTATCATAGCGTAAAAAGTGAGAAAATAAAAAAAAAATAAAAAAAAAAAATGATTAATATGTAGAATTTTTGCAAGCAGCAGCGTGTCATGTTGCTGCCAGGTGATCATCAAGCACCAACTTTGCGGTCTTATATCTCCATAAGAACTCTCTAAAAAAAATTTTCTTACAATACTTTATGTAAAAAAAATCTCTTCATTAATAATATCCCTTTGTCGGGTAGAGGCAGTTTTGACTTCCTTTAAACATGTGCACCTTTACCCGTGTCATCCTACTCGTGCCGCGCATCTGGATTTTCTTTTTTTTTTTTTTTTTTTTAAATTCGGAGCACTGGAAGAGAAAACACACATCTTTATTTGGACAGTTTAAAGGCTAGATGGCAGTGAATACCACAACCATGCTGGAGCGGTTATGGCCGCCTCCACTTGTCACATAATGACATATTTTATTCATTATAAAATATATATCAGGTTTCTATGTTATTTATATTGATTATTATGTCATATTAGACGAATTATGATAGATAAATAAGCCGTAGAGTTGATATTAGTTAAATATTGAAGTATATCTTGTTGTGCCTCCTGAGAGCCGGAACGAATTAATTACATTTCAATTAATTTAAATGAGGAAAACTGACTAAACTAATGAGCAAATTGAGATGTGAGCGAGGTCACAAAATGCATTTAACTCATAAGTAGAGATTTCATTGTATACAGGAGATGCCAAATACTTATTGCAAGAAGAACATAAGTTGTCTGTAATGAGAAATGTATAACAATAAAGAAATATAATGATATTTATTTCTTTGTTAATGTTACAATGTGTAATTACAAATTTGGTTTGCTAAGTACAAAGAAAGCCACTATCATGCCAGGGCATTTCGGGCAGACTAATCCTAGTACATAATAACTGCTTAAATCTATACAAGGTAAGTGGTTATTTAACCCTTTGACTGTTTTGGTCTTATATATATGTCTTACAAGCCAGTGTTTTCAGATGTATATACAGTGGTCCCTCGTTTATCGTACAGTGGACCCCCGCATACCGTTGGCATCACATAACGATTAATCCGCATACTGCTTGCTTTAATCGCAAAAATTTTGCCTCGCATACCGCTTAAAAACCCGCTCACCACTGTTCGTCCGAGACGCGTCCAATGTGCGCCCTCAGCCAGCCTCACATGTGCCGCCCGTGCCATTGTTTACCAGCCAGCCTCCGCGGTAACATCCAAGCACACAATCGGAACATTTCGTATTATTACATTGTTTTCGGTGCTTTATCTGGAAAATAAGTGACCATGGGCCCCAAGAAAGCTTCTAGTGCCAACCCTACAGCAATAAGGGTGAGAATTACAATAGAGATGAAGAAAAAGATCATTGATAAGTATGAAAGTGGAGTGCGTGTCTCCGAGCTGGCCAGGTTGTATAATAAACCCCAATCAACCATCGCTACTATTGGTGGTACAGCTGCTGCTGCTGCTGCTGCTGCTGCACTGTCAGCTGCTGCTGTAGCATCGTCTGCTGCTGCTGTAGCACTGTCAGCTGCTGCTGCTGCTGTAGCATCGTCTGCTGCTGCTGTAGCATCGTCTGCTGCTGCTGCTGTAGCATCGTCTGCTGCTGCTGTAGCATCGTCTGCTGCTGCTGTAGCATCGTCTGCTGCTGCTGTAGCACTGTCACCTGCTGCTGCTGCTGTAGCATCATCTGCTGCTGCTGTAGCATCGTCTGCTGCTGCTGTAGCATCGTCTGCTGCTGCTGTAGCACTGTCAGCTGCTGCTGCTGCTGTAGCATCGTCTGCTGCTGCTGTAGCACTGTTGTTGGTGTGGCTTATTGAGAATATACCAAGAAACAATTAACCCCAGAGGATTTGCCACCCAGGATAACCCAAAAAAGTCAGTGTCATCGAAGACTGTCTAACTTATTTCCATTGGGGTCCTTAATCTTGTCTCCCAGGATGCAACCCACACCAGTCGACTAACACCCAGGTGAACAGGGAAAAATGCCTGGAACTAGTGCTCATATTGGTGAATTTAAAGCCAGCAAAGGTTGGTTTGAGAGATTTAAGAATCGTAGTGACATACACAGTGTGATAAGGCATGTTCTGGAAGAAAATACCAAACAGGACCTACAGTACTCAGGAGGAAAAGGCACTACCAGGACACAGTGTCTCATCAGTCATTGCTGCATCTTCAATAAAGGTAAGTGTCATTTATTCTTCATTTAGTAGACTAGTACATGCACAATATATATTGTGCATGTACTACTCTACTATTGTGCATGTATCCTTCTCTTTGTGTAGGAAAATGTATATTTTATGTGGTAAAAATTTTTTTTTCATACTTTTGGGTGTCTTGCACGGATTAATTTGATTTCCATTATTTCTTATGGGGAAAATTCATTCGCATACCGATTATTTCGCATACCAATGAGCCCTCTTGCACGGATTAAAATCGGTATGCGGGGGTCCACTGTAATTAATCCGTTCCTGGAAGTGTTACTATTATCGAAATCTACGAGTTTCGAATCAATTTTCCCCATAAGAAATAATGTAAATACAATTAATCAGCTCCTGACACCCAGAAGTATCAACAACAATTTTTTTTTACCTTAAAGATAGATTTACATGCACAAAAGAATGAACATTCAACATGACAGTTACCTTTATTGAATGCTGTTGTTGATGAATGGAAGACAGGGAGGAGGAGAGAGGGAAGAGAGGTTATTGTTTGGACGGGGAATCCCCCTCCATAAGGACTCTAGGTCACTTCAGGGGTCACTTACCTAGCTTAAATATAGATTTATTTACATGTAGAAAAGAATGCCAAATAAATGTAAAGCACTAATAAAATGTATAAATGAACATTGGGAATAGGGGTAGTTGATGAGTGGAACGGTCAGCCTAGTAGGGTGATCAATGCTAAAACATTGGGTAGTTTCAAATTTATGTTGGATAAATACATGAGTGAGAGGGGTTGGTTTGAATCGGTCTTGCACATGAGTAAATAGGTTTATCAAAGCTTATTGCTTGGGTATAGCAGTTATGCTGTTAGTTTACCTGGAGTTTACCTGGAGAGAGTTTCGGGGGTCAACGCCCCCGCGGCCCGGTCTGTGACCAGGCCTCCTGGTGGATCAGCGCCTGATCAACCAGGCTGTTGCTGCTGGCTGCACGCAAACCAATGTACGAGCCACAGCCCGGCTGATCAGGAACTGACTTTAGGTGCTTGTCCAGTGCCAGCTTGAAGACTGCCAGGGGTCTGTTGGTAATCCCCCTTATGTGTGCTGGGAGGCAGTTGAACAGTCTCGGGCCCCTGACACTTATTGTATGGTCTCTTAACGTGCTAGTGACACCCCTGCTTTTCATTGGGGGGATGGTGGGTTGGATTTGTGAAGGACTGGCCTAGTATGGGCCAACAGGCCTATTGCATTGTTCCTCCTTTCTTATGTTCTTATTGGAGACTTGTTTGTGTGAGGGAGGGATGGCAAGTTTATTGTTGGAGAATATGACAGTAATATCAACTCTACAGCTTATTTATCTATAATAATTCAACTAATATGACATAATAAACAATATTAACCCTTTGAGGGTCGACAGGCCCTCTCCGAAACTCGTTCTCAGGGTCGGCCAAATTTAAAAAAAAAAAAAATTATTTTTTCTTATGAAAAGATAGAGAATCTTTTCCCGATCATAAAGACACCAAAAGTTTGAAATTTGATAGAAAACTTACGGAATTATGCTCTCGCAAAGTTAGCGGTCTCGGCGATGTTTACGCATCGGCGATTTTGCCCACTTTGAGCCCCATTTTCGGCCAATTTCACTGTACTAGTCGACAAAAAACATGAATATTTCGCTAGAACTCCATTTTTTCTATCGAATGGGTGCAAGAAGCCACTCATTTATGAAATTCAACTATCCAGTACAGTGGTCAGAATTTAGCAATTTTGCCAATTTCACACAAATTTCAAAAGATGCCAATTTCGGAATAGGGTCCAGAATAAACAAGAAACTCATTCCTGGCACTAAAATAACATTTCCTCTAGTCATTATTCACGTCTCAAGGCCCCTCTTATATTCTTTTGCTTTCCACTTTGAATTTTTATTTTCACAAAAAATATAAGATTTACTGTTATGCAGACTACTGCATTAGTGTAAAAAATGGTATAAATATTATTGGTGCACTTGTGAAAGAATATTAGACTCACCAGTTGACGTGTATTGCACGCCTGGCACGATTTGTTTACTTTTGAAGTTTGGTAAAAATCGAACATTTCTGCTACTTTGAGCTCAATTTCAAGGCACCTTTCTTTGTAAAACCAGTCAAAATCATCTCTATTTCTGTAATATGTCTTCCATTCTATAAAATGAGACCAAGAAAACTAGAATACAACAATAAATACCATACGAAAATACACTGCAAAGTCGCTGATTTATTAAAAAAAAATGGTCAAAGTTTTTTTTTTCTCATTATGCACTGTGTGCTGCAGGATTTTTTTTAGACTGTGCACACTGACCACATAGACCCATTCTTTCATATGAAGGCCTACCAGCTTTCTCCCACTAGATTTGAGGCCGCTAGAATTTATGAGTACTAGTACGTCAAAAACCCCTACTCGTAAGACGTACTAGTACGACGAAAACCCTCAAAGGGTTAATAACATAGAATGGAATATACTCTAGAATGAATAAAATAAGTTATGTATGTCACGAGAGGTGTTGTGTTGTTGTTGGGTACATAAGGGCCACTGAGAGTAAGCTGTCCATAATGGTGGTGAAGCAGCAGCTGAGGCGAGGGTGTTTTCTGTAGCCCTATATAACTCCAACAACATTGGAGGAGTTGGTAGAATTGCTGAATCACTGAAGAAGACACCCTCTACCACCATCACTACCACCTTCTACCACTATTACAACTGCTACCACCATCACTACCACCATCACTACCACCCTCTACCACCATCAACCACTATCACAACTGCTTCCGCTCTACCACCACCACCTTCATATTTTTCTACAAACTTTTTCTTAAATTATATGTGTTTCTCACATTCTTTACCAAAGGGCTGACACTAGAAGCTTTCTTTGGAGCCATGGTGACTTATTTAGCAGTGTGCATCACATAAAAAAAATCCTGCAGCACACAGTGCATAATGAGAAAAAAAAAAAATGACCGTTTTTTTGGATTAAAACGCCAACTTTTAGGGGTATTTTCGTATAGTATTTATCGTTGTATGCTTGTTTTCATGGTCTCAAGTGATTAAATGGAAAACATATTGCAGAAATAAAGATAATTTTGAATAGTTTCACAATGAAAACGACCTTGAAATTGACCTCAAAGTAGCGGAAATGTTCGATTTTTACCAATGTTCAAAAGCAAATCACACCACACGTCCAATACACATCAACTGAGGAGTCTAATATTCTTTCATTAGTGCACTGATATTATTTATAACACTTTTTTCACAATAATGCAGTAGTCTGCATAACAGTAAATTTTGCATTTTTTTGTATGAATAAAATATCAAGATAGAAAGCAATAGTGATATAAGAGGGGCCTAGAGACATGACTAATGAACAGAGGATATGTTATTTTAGTGCAAAGAATGTCTACATTGTTTATTCTGGACCCTATTTTGAAATTGGCATCTTTTTAAATTTGCATGGAATTGGTCAAATTGCCAATTTCTGACTACTTTATTGGGTAGTTCATATTGGCAAATGGGCTGTTTCTTGTACTCAATTGACAGAAAAAATGGAGTTCTAAAGAAACAGCTATGAGTTTGGTCAACTGGAACAACAGAATTGGCCAAAAACAGGGCTCAAAGTAGGCGATATAGCCAATGCGTATGTCACCGAGACTGCTAACTTTGAGGGAGCGTAACTCTGTGAGTTTTCGACCAAATTTCGTACTTATGGTGCCATTACCATCAGGAAAATATTCTCTATCATTTCATAAGAAAAAATAATTTATTTTCTCCAAAAATTTTGTGACATTGAATGACAGTTTCAGAAAGGGGCTTGCGACAGTCAAAGGGTTAATCCTAATACTAAAGCCAGGTAGTCAAGGTGGAAGTATTTAAGAATATCTTCATTGGTAGGTAGTAGGCTGGTAGACAGCAACCACCCAGGGAGGTACTACTGTCCTGCCAAGTGAGTGTGAAACGAAAGCCTGTAATTGTTTTACATGATGGTAGGATTGTTGGAATATTATGAAATATTTCGTAGGAGCATGTGAGGGGACCGTCACTCACTGGTAAACAATGGCACACTGGCTGGGAAGGCAGGCCCAGGCGGCTCAGAGCGTGAGTACCCGTCCTGGACGAAGGACGATTAGCGAGTTATCGGACCATTTGCAAGCCAATATTTAGATGAAAACACAGGACTATTTCCGAAATGGACGACTTTCAGGCCAGACGATTATTGAGGGACCACTGTACTTCTCTTACAACCCCATCTATAAATATATTAAACAACCATGGTGACATCACACATCCTTGTCTAAGGCCTACTTTTACTGGGAAATAATCTCCCTCTTTCCTACATACTCTAACTTGAGCCTCGCTATCCTCATAAAAACTCTTCACTGCTTTCAGTAACCTACCTCCTACACCATACACCTGCAACATCTGCCACATTGCCCCCCTATCCACCCTGTCATATGCCTTTTCCAAATCCATAAATGCCACAAAAACCTCTTTAGCCTTATCTAAATACTGTTCACTTATATGCTTCACTGTAAACACCTGGTCCACACACCCCCTACCTTTCCTAAAGCCTCCTTGTTCATCTGCTATCCTATTCTCCGTCTTACTCATAATTCTTTCAATAATAACTCTACCATACACTTTTAATTATTTATTTATTTTAGAAATTTTAGCATACACACAGAGGTACAAAAAAAAATACAGGTAAGAGCAGCATGCCAAAGCCACTTATATGCATAGCATTATGGGCTGGCTTAAAATTAACTTAAGATTAACTAAGCAATGATGAAATCAGTGATAAGACATTATTGTAAACAGATAACTATAAAGCACAAATGGGTATTACAAAGACAGGTCATATGGTTGCATGCATTGCTGTTCATTCAGTAGAATGGAATATTCTGTTAGGTAGTGTATTTAAAAAAATAAAGTTAGATTGGGTCCTAGGTTTAACATTTATGTGATATAATTGTGAGTAACATTTTGGATATACAATTTATAAGGTTCAGTTATTCAGTATTTATTTGGTTTTGAGTGAGTAAGTGAACTTTGAGTAGAGACTTGAATTTATAAACAGGTACTGTTTCTTTTATATTTACAGGTAATGAATTCCAGATTTTAGGGCCTTTTATGTGCATTGAGTTTTTGCATAGCGTGAGATGGACACGAGGAACATCAAAGAGTGATCTGTGCCTTGTGTTATGGTCATGTGTTCTGTTGAGGTTGGCAAGGAGATGTTTGAGGGGAGGGTTAATATCAGAGTTAAGTGTTCTATGTATGTAATAGGTGCAATAATAAGTATGGATGTTTTGTATGGTGAGTAGGTTGAGTGTTCTGAATATTGGTGGAGTGTGTTGCCTGTAGTGAGAATTTGTTATTCTAACTGCAGCCTTTTGTTGGGTAATTAGTGGTCTGAGATGGTTAACTGTTGTTGAGCCCCATGCACAAATTCCATAGGTGAGATAGGGGTAAATAAGAGAGTGATAAAGGGCCAGGAGGGCTGACTGTGGAACATAGTACCGTATCTTTGATAGTATGCCTACAGTCTTGGAAATTTTCTTAGAAGTTTGTTGTATATGTGTATGAAATTTGAGTCTATTATCGAGGTGGATTCCTAAGAATTTTCCCTCTGTTAGCTTTGTGATAGGTGATCCGTTTATCGTTATGTTAAGAGGTACATCTGTAGCTCTGTTACCAAACTGAATGAAGTAGGTTTTGTCAATGTTCAGTGTAAGTTTGTTAGTCCTCATCCAGGAAGATATTTTCTGTAATTCGGTGTTTACAGTATTGCCTAGCGTGACTGGGCTCGGGTGAGAGAAGACGTATGTAGTGTCATCTGCAAAAAGTGTGGGTGTGAGTAATTGTGAAGCATTTGGTAGGTCATTTTTGTATAGGAGAAAGAGAAGAGGGCCAAGGACACTTCCCTGTGGGACACCAACTGTAATTGGTTGTGCGGAAGAGCTTGCCCCATTTGTGTACACATATTGGCTTCTGTTGCTGAGGTATGACTTGAGGTAGTTGAGGGAGTGCCCTCTAATACCATAGTGTGCCAATTTTACGTGGAGCAAGTCATGGTCAACTGTATCAAAAGCTTTACGTAAGTCAATGAAGATCCCCAGTGGGACTTCTTTTTTCTCTATTGCAGTGTATATATGTTCTAGCATGTGTATAATAGCATCATTAGTATTTTTATTAGGCCTGAATCCAAATTGGCAGGGGTTGAGAATGTTTTGGGAGATGAGGTAGGAGTAGATTCGTTTATGAATTAATTTTTCGAAGATTTTTGAGAGAGGGTGTAAATTGGATATTGGCCTATAGTTATTCAACTCTGTTTGGTCTCCTCCTTTATGGATCGGGGTGACCCTTGCTATTTTGAGAACTGTAGGGAAGGTGGAGGATTCAATGGATTTGTTAAAGAGTGTTGCAATGATTGGTGATAGTACTTGTGACGCTTTTTTGTATATAAAGGGTGGTAAGGTATTTAAATCTCCTGCCTTGTTTTTCAGTGCGTTGATAATAAGGGAGACTTCGTATGGGTTAGTCGGAGCTAGGAACAGTGTGTTCGGGTAGTTACCAGTGAGGTAGTCATTTGGTGGGGTATCTGAGCTTGGGATTTTATTGGCAAGGTTTTGACCTATAGTGGAGAAGAAATCATTGAGTCTGTTTGCTGTTTCTGTTGGTGGGAGTTGGGGTTCATCTGATTTTGCTAATTTTATTTCGCTATGTCGTGATATCTTTTTTGTTCCCAGAATTTCTGATAGGGTCTTCCAGGTCTTTTTTATATCACCTCGTAAGTTGGATAATCTGTTCTCATAATACAATTTTTTTGCCCTTCTTATCAGGCTGGTTAGGATTGACGAGTAACGTTTTGTTTGGTCTCTGGTTATGTGACCCATTCTGTACTGTTTTTCATATCGGTGTTTTGTATTTATGGATTTGAGAATGCTGGGTGTTAGCCAGGGACTGTTCAGTCTCTTAGTTGTCATCTGTTTAGTTTTTTTAGGGCAGTGCTTGTTATAAAGGTATTGGGTCTTTTTTAGAAAATTATTAAAACATTCGTCAATATCTGTATAGATTTCTAGCTCAGTGTGCCAGTCAATGTTTGTTACTGCTGTTGTGAAGTTATTAATGGCTGCCTCACTGTGAAGTCTGAAGGTGACTTTAGTAGTGTATTGGGGTATTTTACCAAGAGTTGTTATGAGGAAAGTAGGGTAGTGGTCTGTGGTATTATCTGTAATTATGCCTGATTTTAAAGGGGATATGGTGTTGGTCCAGATGTGGTCAAGTAGGGAAACACTAGTCTCTGTAACTCTTGTAGGTTTTGCTACTGTTGGTAGCAACATGCAGTTACTCATTGTGTTTGTGAATTCAGTAACGTGTAGGTCCTGGTCTTGCAGGAGATTTATATTGAAGTCACCTGAGAGTAGTAAGTGATCTTTGTTCATGCGTGCATCAGTTATCATACTTCCTAGGTTTTGACTAAATTGGCTGTTTGATTGTGGAACTCTGTAGATGTTTATCACTGTGAGAGGTTTTTGTAGGTATTTGGATTTGAATTTAGCTATTATATATTCCCCATGTTCATCCCTTGTGCAAGTATTAGTGATACATTCTAGTTGGTCTGAGTAGTATATGGCTGTGCCACCCCCTTGTTGGTCTGGCCTACAGTTGTGTATGGCTGTGTAACCAGGAATGGCATAGACATCTGTAGTATCAGGCTTTAGCCAGGTTTCAGTTAGTGTAATGATGGACATATTGGCATGCAAGGAATTTAGTAATGCTAGGAGGTCATCATAATGCTTGCTTAAAGATCTGATATTGTAGTTAAAGATAGTTATGTTGTTGTTGGCTCTGAGAAGTGCCTTTGATTGCTCTGCTGTGTAGTTTACCTGGAGAGAGTTTCGGGGGTCAACGCCCCCGCGGCCCGGTCTGTGACCAGGCCTCCTGGTGGATCAGCACCTGATCAACCAGGCTGTTGCTGCTGGCTGCACGCAAACCAACGTACGAGCCACAGCCCGGCTGATCAGGAACTGACTTTAGGTGCTTGTCCAGTGCCAGCTTGAAGACTGCCAGGGGTCTGTTGGTAATCCCCCTTATGTGTGCTGGGAGGCAGTTGAACAGTCTCGGGCCCCTGACACTTATTGTATGGTCTCTTAACGTGCTAGTGACACCCCTGCTTTTCATTGGGGGGATGGTGCATCGTCTGCCAAGTCTTTTGCTTTCGTAGTGAGTGATATTCGTGTGCAAGTTCGGTACTAGTCCCTCTAGGATTTTCCAGGTGTATATAATCATGTATCTCTCTCTCCTGCGTTCCAGGGAATACAGGTTTAGGAACCTCAAGCGCTCCCAGTAATTGAGGTGTTTTATCTCCGTTATGCGCGCCGTGAAAGTTCTCTGTACATTTTCTAGGTCGGCAATTTCACCTGCCTTGAAAGGTGCTGTTAGTGTGCAGCAATATTCCAGCCTAGATAGAACAAGTGACCTGAAGAGTGTCATCATGGGCTTGGCCTCCCTAGTTTTGAAGGTTCTCATTATCCATCCTGTCATTTTTCTAGCAGATGCGATTGATACAATGTTATGGTCCTTGAAGGTGAGATCCTCCGACATAATCACTCCCAGGTCTTTGACATTGGTGTTTCGCTCTATTTTGTGGCCAGAATTTGTTTTGTACTCTGATGAAGATTTAATTTCCTCATGTTTACCATATCTGAGTAATTGAAATTTCTCATCGTTGAACTTCATATTGTTTTCTGCAGCTCACTGAAAGATTTGGTTGATGTCCGCCTGGAGCCTTGCAGTGTCTGCAATGGAAGACACTGTCATGCAGATTCGGGTGTCATCTGCAAAGGAAGACACGGTGCTGTGGCTGACATCCTTGTCTATGTCGGATATGAGGATGAGGAACAAGATGGGAGCGAGTACTGTGCCTTGTGGAACAGAGCTTTTCACCGTAGCTGCCTCGGACTTTACTCTGTTGACGACTACTCTCTGTGTTGTAATTACAGTAACTGTTTGAATCATTTAAGTCATTAAATAAGAGGTTGGTATCAGGATCAATGCTTGTAATCATAAGATTTGTAGTGAATCTATAGTTAGAATTAAGTAAAAAATAAAGTAAATATTCTAAAGCTAAAAAAAAAATAGCACCTGAATTATTTAACAAATGTAAAAATAATGAGCTAAGGTAGTTTTTTAAAGCTAAAATAAAGGAGACAATATAAAAGGGACTAAAATAATTTGTGGTGAACAAATAAAGTGATGATCAAATAATGGAGCTTGGGAATATGATAGTAGGTAGTACTTTAAAGGTAATTCTTTAAAGTTAGAATTATAATATAAAATTATAATATAAAAGGGACTAATATAAGTTGTGGTGAACAATAAAGTGGTAATCAAATAAATGAGCTTTGGAGTATAATGGCAAAATAGTGAACTTATTAACTTTAGCACCTGAGAATAGCACCTTGATTAGTTTAACAATTGTGAATATATGAGCTATACTCAACAGACTTATCCCCCTATAATTTTTGCACTCTCTTTTGTCCCTGATAATTACCAGTATAATGACAACAATGATACTGCTGATAGTTTACCTGGTAATTATTACCAGTATAATGACAACAATAATACTGCTGATAGTTTACCTGGTAATTATTACCAGTATAATGACAACAATGATACTGGTGATAGTTTACCTGGTAATTATTACCAGTATAATGACAACAATAATACTGCTGGTAATTTACCTGGTAATTATTACAAGTATAATGACAACAATAATACTGCTGGTAATTTACCTGGTAATTATTACAAGTATAATGACAACAATGATACTGCTGATAGTTTACCTGGTAACTATTACCAGTATAATGACAACAATGATACTGCTGATAGTTTACCTGGTAATTATTACCAGTATAATGACAACAATGATACTGCTGATAGTTTACCTGGTAATTATTACCAGTATAATGACAACAATGATACTGCTGATAGTTTACCTGGTAATTATTACCAGTATAATGACAACAATGATACTGCTGATAGTTTACCTGGTAATTATTACCAGTATAATGACAACAATAATACTGCTGATAGTTTACCTGGTAATTATTACCAGTATAATGACAACAATGATACTGCTGATAGTTTACCTGGTAATTATTACCAGTATAATGACAACAATAATACTGCTGGTAATTTACCTGGTAATTATTACAAGTATAATGACAATAATACTGCTGGTAATTTACCTGGTAATTATTACCAGTATAATGACAACAATGATACTGCTGATAGTTTACCTGGTAATTATTACCAGTATAATGACAACAATAATACTGCTGATAGTTTACCTGGTAATTATTACCAGTATAATGACAACAATGATACTGCTGATAGTTTACCTGGTAATTATTACCAGTATAATGACAACAATAATACTGCTGGTAATTTACCTGGTAATTATTACAAGTATAATGACAATAATACTGCTGGTAATTTACCTGGTAATTATTACCAGTATAATGACAACAATGATACTGCTGATAGTTTACCTGGTAATTATTACCAGAATAATGACAACAATGATACTGCTGATAGTTTACCTGGTATAATAAGCACTGCCCTAAAAAAAACTAAACAGATGACAGCTAAGAGACTGAACAGTCCCTGGCTAACACCCAGCATCCTCAAATCCATAAATACAAAGCACCTATATGAAAAAGAGTACATTATTATTATTATTATTATAATCAAGGGGAAGCGCTAAACCCGGAGGATTATACAGCGCCTAGGGGGGGGATGTGGAAGGCATTCAGGCTTAATTCGGTGAACTGGAGTACAGATTCAATTCCCGAAATCAAGAGCCCTCACCAACATCAAGGAACCTTCCTTGAGGGAAAAAAAAAAAAGTACAGAATGGAACACATAACCAGAGACCAAACAAAACATTACTCATCAATCATAACCAGCCTGATAAGAAGGGCTAAAAAATGGTATTATGAGAACAGATTATCCAGCTTACAAGGTGATATAAAAAAGACCTGGAAAACCCTATCAGAAATTCTAGGAACAAAAAGGATATCACAAAATAGTGAAATTAAATTAACAAAATCAGATGAACCCCAACTCCCACCAACTGAAACAGCAAACAGACTCAATGATTTCTTCCCCACAATAGGAAAAGCCTTGCCAATAAAATCCCAAGCACAGATACCCCACCCAATGACTACCTCACTGGCAACTACCCTAACACACTCTTCCTAGTTCCGACTAACCCAAATGAAGTCTCCCTTATTATCAACACACTAAAAAACAAGACAGGAGATTTAAATACCTTACCAACTTTATATACAAAAAAGCGTCACAAGTGCTATCACCAATCATTGCAACACTCTTTAACAAATCCATCGAATCCTCTACCTTCCCTACAGTTCTCAAAATAGCAAGGGTCACCCCAATCCATAAAGGAGGAGACCAAACAGACTTGAATAACTATAGGCCAATATCCAACTTACACCCTCTCTCTAAAATCTTCGAAAAATTAATTCATAAGCGAATCTATTCCTATCTCCCAAAACATACTCAACCCCTATCAATTTGGGTTCAGGCCTAATAAAAATACTAATGATGCTATTATACACATGCTAGAACATATATATACACTGCAACAGAGAAAAAAGAAGTCCCACTGGGGATCTTCATTGACTTACGTAAAGCTTTTGATACAGTTGACCATGACTTGCTCCACATAAAATTGTCACACTATGGTATAAGAGGGCACTCCCTCAACTACCTAAAGTAATACCTCAGCAACAGAAGCCAATATGTGTACGAAAATGGGGCATGCTCTTCCGCAGAGCCAATTACAGTTGGTGTCCCACAGGGAAGTGTCCTTGGTACTCTTCTCTTTCTAATATAAATAAATGACCTACCAAATGCTTCGCAACAACTCAAACCCACACTATTTGCAGATGACACTACATATGTCTTTCACCCGAGCCCAGTCAGGCTAGCCAATACTGAAAATACCGAATTACAGAAAATATCTACCTGAGAGAGAGATTTTGGGAGATGTTAAGTGAATGTATAGGAACCTTTGAACCAAGTGAGAGAGTAATTGTGGTAGGGGACCTGAATGCTAAAGTAGGAGAAACTTTTAGAGAGGGTGTGGTAGGTAAGTTTGGGGGGCCAGGTGTAAATGATAATGGGAGCCCTTTGATTGAACTTTGTATAGAAAGGGGTTTAGTTATAGGTAATACATATTTTAAGAAAAAGAGGATAAGTATACAAGATATGATGTAGGACGAAATGACAGTAGTTTGTAGGATTATGTTTTGGTAGATAAAAGACTGTTCAGTAGACTTCAGGATGTACATGTTTATAGAGGAGCTACAGATATATCAGATCACTTTTTAGTTGTAGCTACAATGAGAGTAAAAGGTAGATGGGATACAAGGAGAACAGAAGCATCAGGTAAGAGACAGGTGAAGGTTTATAAACTAAAAGAGGAGACAGTTAGGGTAAGATATAAACAGCTACTGGAGGATAGATGGGCTAATGAGAGCATAGGCAATGGGGTCGAAGAGGTATGGGGTAGGTTTAAAAATGTAATGTTAGAGTGTTCAGCAGAAGTTTGTGGTTACAGGAAAGTGGGTGCAGGAGGGAAGAGGAGCGATTGGTGGAATGATGATGTAAAGAGAGTAGTAAGGGAGAAAAAGTTAGCATATGAGAAGCTTTTACAAAGTAGAAGTGATGCAAGGAGGGAAGAGTACATGGAGAAAAAGAAAGAGGTTAAGAGAGTGGTGAAGCAATGTAAAAAGAGAGCAAATGAGAGAGTGGGTGAGATGATATCAACAAATTTTGTTGAAAATAAGAAAAAGTGTTGGAGTGAGATTAACAAGCTAAGGAAGCCTAGAGAACAAATGGATTTGTTAGTTAAAAATCGGAGAGGAGAGTTATTAAATGGAGAGTTAGAGGTATTGGGAAGATGGAGGGAATATTTTGAGGAATTGTTAAATGTTGATGAAGATAGGGAAGCTGTGATTTTGTGTATAGGGCAAGGAGGAATAACATCTTGTAGGAGTGAGGAAGAGCCAGTTGTGAGTGTGGGGGAGGTTCGTGAGGCAGTAGCTAAAATGAAAGGGGGTAAGGCAGCCGGGATTGATGGGATAAAGATAGAAATGTTAAAAGCAGGTGGGGATATAGTTTTGGAGTGGTTGGTGCAATTATTTAATAAATGTATGGAAGAGGGTAAGGTACCTAGGGATTGGAAGAGAGCATGCATAGTTCCTTTGTACAAAGGCAAAGGAGACAAAAGAGAGTGCAAAAATTATAGGGGGATAAGTCTGTTGAGTATACCTGGTAAAGTGTATGGAAGAGTTATTATTGAAAGAATTAAGAGTAAGACAGAGAATAGGATAGCAGATGAACAAAGAGGCTTTAGGAAAGGTAGGGGGAGTGTGGACCAGGTGTTTACAGTGAAACATGTAAGTGAACAGTATTTAGATAAGGATAAAGAGATTTTTGTGGCATTTATGGCTTTGGAAAAGGCGTATGACAGGGTGGATAGGGGGGCAATGTGGCAGATGTTGCAGGTGTATGGTGTAGGAGGTAGGTTACTGAAAGCAGTGAAGAGTTTTTACGAGGATAGTGAGGCTCAAGTTAGAGTATGTAGGAAAGAGGGAGATTATTTCCCAGTAAAAGTAGGCCTTAGACAAGGATGTGTGATGTCACTGTGGTTGTTTAATTTATTTATAGATGGGGGTTGTAAGAGAAGTAAATGCGAGGGTCTTGGCAAGAGGCATGGATTTAAAAGATAAAGAATCACACATAAAGTGGGAGTTGTCACAGTTGCTCTTTGCTGATGACACTGTGCTCTTGGGAGATTATGAAGAGTAGTTGCAGAGGTTGGTGGATGAATCTCCACAGGCTCCTAAGGGTGAGTGGTGCACTTAGGAGTCTGTGGAGACAAAGAACTTTGTCCTTGGAGGCAAAGAGGGGAATGTATGAGAGTATAGTTTTACCAACACTCTTATATGGGTGTGAAGCATGGGTGATGAATGTTGCAGCGAGGAGAAGGCTGGAGGCAGTGGAGATGTCATGTCTGAGGGCAATGTGTGGTGTGAATATAATGCAGAGAATTCGTAGTTTGGAAGTTAGGAGGAGGTGCGGGATTACCAAAACTGTTGTCCAGAGGGCTGAGGAAGGGTTATTGAGGTGGTTCGGACATGTAGAGAGAATGGAGTGAAACAGAATGACTTCAAGAGTGTATCAGTCTGTAGTGGAAGGAAGGCGGGGTAGGGGTCGGCCTAGGAAAGGTTGGAGGGAGGGGGTAAAGGAGGTTTTGTGAGCGAGGGGCTTGGACTTCCAGCAGGCATGCGTGAGCGTGTTTGAAAGGAGTGAATGGAGACGAATGGTTTTTAATACTTGACGTGCTGTTGGAGTGTGAGCAAAGTAACATTTATGAATGGGTTCAGGGAAACCGGCAGGCCGGACTTGAGTCCTGGAGATGGGAAGTACAGTGCCTGCACTCTGAAGGAGGGGTGTTAATGTTGCAGTTTAAAAACTGTAGTGTAAAGCACCCTTCTGGCAAGACAGTGATGGAGTGAATGATGGTGAAAGTTTTTCTTTTTCGGGCCACCCTGCCTTGGTGGGAATCGGCCAGTGTGATAATAAAAAAAAAATGTAAAAGAAGAAATTTAAAGTGAATACAGGAAAGAGTAAGGTTATCAGGATAAGAAAAAGATTAGGTGATGAAAGATTGGATATCAGATTGGAGGGAGAGAGTATGGAGGAGGTGAATGTATTCAGATATTTGGGAGTGGATGTGTCAGCGGATGGGTCTATGAAAGATGAGGTGACTCATAGAATTGATGAGGGGAAAAGGGTGAGCGGTGCACTTAGGAGTCTGTGGAGACAAAGAACGTTGTCCTTGGAGGCAAAGAGGAGAATGTATGAGAGTATAGTTTTACCAACGCTCTTATATGGGTGTGAAGCATGGGTGATGAATGTTGCAGCGAGGAGAAGGCTGGAGGGAGTGGAGATCTCACGTCTGAGGGCAATGTGTGGTGTGAATATAATGCAGAGAATTCGTAGTTTGGAAGTTAGGAAGAGGTGCGGGATTACCAAAACTGTTGTCCAGAGGGCTGAGGAAGGGTTGTTGAGGTGGTTCAGACATTTAGAGAGAATGGAGCAAAATAGAATGAAGCAAAATAGAATGACTTCAAGAGTGTATCAGTCTGTAGTGGAAGGAAGGCGGGGTAGGGGTCGGCCTAGGAAAGGATGGAGGGAGGGGGTTAAGGAGGTTTTGTGTGCGAGGGGCTTGGACTTCCAGCAGGTATGCATGAGCGTGTTTGATAGGAGTGCATGGAGACAAATGGTTTTTAATACTTGACGTGTTGTTGGAGTGTGAGCAAAGTAACATTTATGAAGGGGTTCAGGGAAACTGGCAGGATGGACTTGAGTCCTGGAGATGGGAAGTACAGTGCCTGCCCTCTGAAGGAGGGGTGTTAATGTTGCAGTTTAAAAACTGTAGTGTAAAGCACCCTTCTGGCAAGACAGTGATGGAGTGAATGATGGTGAAAGTTTTTCTTTTTTCGGGCCACCCTGCCTTGGTGAGAATCGGCCAGTGTGTTAATAAAAAAAATCTACCTGGATGAGGACTAACAAACTTACTCTAAACATTGACAAAACTTACTTCATTCAGTTTGGTAACAAAGCTACAAATGTCCCTCTTAACATAATGATAAACGGATCATCTATCACAAAGCTCACAGAGGGAAAATTCTTAGGAATCCACCTTGATAATAGACTCAAATTTCAAACACATATACAACAAATTTCCAAGACCGTAGGCATATTATCGAAGATACAGTACTATGTTCCACAGTCAGCCCTCCTGGCCCTATATCACTCACTTATTTACCCCTATCTCATCTATGGAATTTGCACATGGGGCTCAACAACAATAAACCATCTCAGACCACTAATTACCCAACAAAAGGCTGCAGTCAGAATAACAAATTCCCACTACAGGCAGCACACTCCACCAATGTAAAGTAAAAGGACACAAGTGCAACTAATGTGACATTTTATTGTGGCAACGTTTCGCTCCCCAGGAGCTTTATCAAGCCATTACAAATAATACATGGACACAGAGGGTATATAACGGCTCAGAGTGAGGTGCAATACTAGTGAGGTACCATTTCGATGTTCACTAGTGGTCGTAGTAGTAGTAGTAGTAGTAGTAGTGACAAAAGTAATACAATATGGTAGAGCAATTAATTTGTACATGAGTAAAAGGATATAAAAGCTATTACTTGGGTAACATAAAAATATGTTGGACAAATATAGACTGAAAAGAGGCAGCTTGTTTCAGTGTTCACTCTCTGCAATGTGCTTTGTGTAGTATAACAGGAGAGACTATGTGATGGCAGGGTTTACTGTTTTCAGGAGGATTCTTGCTAAGACTTCGGAGATGGTGAAGTTGCCGTTGTTTTGTTTAATTGTATTTGAAATAGCGATCAGTGCTTATTCGAGGCACTTGTGTCTGCGGAAATTAGTTTCTTTGATCAATAATTGGGCGTCTCTGAATTTTATGATATGACTGGTGGAATTTCGGTGTTGTACACAGGCGTTGTTCAAGTTATCGTTCCTACATGCATAAATGTGTTCATTGAGGCGGATGTCGAGGTTTCTTGCTGTTTCACCTATGTAAATCTTGTCACAGCCTCCACAGGGTATAGTGTAAACTCCTGCATTGACTGGTTCGTGGTGCTTGGATTTTGTCCTGGTTAGATCCTTTATTGAAGTGCTAGAACCGATGGCGACTCTGGTGTTAGCTTGTGAAAGTACTTTTCAGACGTTCAGTGCAACCTGGCTGTTGGGAAGAATTATAACTTTGTTGGGAGTGGTATTGATGCATGGAGAATTAATGATCTGAAGAGCTCTACAAACAAACCTACGGCATGGGAATGGGGTCCCCCATCAGTGCCGTCCTAGCCAACTTATACATGGAACACCTAGAGTCCGAACACTTTGCCAACATCATCCCTTCAAGCGTCACTTGGTTACGTTACGTGGACGACGTCCTCGTAATAACTCCCAAACGTTTTGATGTACGGAATCTTCAGGCAAGGCTCAACGCAGTTGAACCGGCGATCCAGTTTACACTAGAAGAAGAGTCCAATGACAAGCTACCTTTCCTCGACGTCCTCATTCACAAAGTAGACAACAACCTAAGATTTCAAGTTTATCGGAAACCCACCAATAAAAATGATCTCACACACTTCTATTCCAGTCAAGATACCAAGACCAAAAGAGGCATCATTATCGGGTTTTTCCTAAGAGCATACCGAATTTGTAGTCTTGAGTTTCTTGACGAGGAATGTACATACATTCACTAAACATTCACTGAGTTACATTTTCCTTCTTTTTTCATCAAAGACTGCAAGAAAAGAGCTCTTCAGATCATTAATTCTCCACGCATCAACACCACTCCCAACAAAGTTATAATTCTTCCCAACAGCCAGGTTGCACTGAATGTCTCAAAAGTACTTTCACAAGCTAACACCAGAGTCGCCATCGCTTCTAGCACTTCAATAAAGGATCTAACCAGGACAAAATCCAAGCACCACGAACCAGTCAATGCAGGAGTTTACACTATACCCTGTGGAGGCTGTGACAAGATTTACGTAGGTGAAACAGCAAGAAACCTCGACACCCGCCTCAATGAACATATTTACGCATGTAGGAACGATAACTTGAACAACACCTGAGTACAACACCGAAATTCCACCAATCATCTCATGAAATTCAGAGACACCCAATTAGTGATCAAAGAAACTAATTTCCGCAGACGCAAGTGCCTCGAATCAGCACTGATCGCTGTTTCGAATACAATTAAACAAAACAACGGCAGCTTCACCATCTCCGAAGTCTTAGCAAGAATCCTCCTGAAAACAATAAACCCTGCCATCACATAGTCTCTCCTGTTATACTACACAAAGCACATTACAGAGAGTGAACACTGAAACAAGCTGCCTCTTTCCAGTCTATATTTGTCCAACATATTTTTACGTTACCCAAGTAATAGCTTTTATATCCTTTTACTCATGTATGAATTAATTGCTCTACCATATTGTATTACTTTTGTCACTACTACTACTACTACTACCACTAGTGAACATCGAAATGGTACCTCACTAGTATTGCACCTCACTCTGAGCCTTTATATACCCTCTGTGTCCATGTATTGTTTGTAATGGCTTGATAAAGCTCCTGGAGAGGGAAACATTGCCACAATAAAATGTCACATTAGTTGCACTTGTGTCCTTTTACTTTACATATTGTCGGTAATTCTACCAACTTTATTACACTCCAGCAATATTCAAAACTTTAAATCTACTAGCTATACAAAACATCCACACTTATTACTGCACCTATTACATACATGGAACACTTAACTCGGTTATAAACCCTCAACTCAAATGTCTCCTTACCAACCTCAACAGAACACATGACTATAACACAAGGCACAGATCACTCTTTGATGTTCCTCGTGTCCATCTCACACTATGCAAAAACTCAATGCACATAAAAGGCCCTAAAATCTGGAATTCATTACCTGTAAATATAAAAGAAACACTGTTTATAAATTTAAGTCTCTTCTCAAAAATCACTCACTCACTTACAACCAAATAAATACTGAATAATTGTATCTTATAAATTGTATATCTTAATTGCTTCTCATAATTGTATCACAGAAATGTTTAACCTGAGACCCAATCAAACTCTGTTATTTTTTAATTACATTACCTAACAGAATACTACATTCTACTGAATGTACAACAATGCATGCAACCATATGACCTGTCTTTGTAATACTCATTTGTGCTTAATTGTCATCTGTTTACAATAATGTATTACCACTGATTACATCATTGCTTAGTTAATCTTAAGTTAATTTTAAGCCAGCTCATAATGCTCTGCATACAAGTGGCTTTGGCATGTTGTACTTTAATGTATTTCTTCGTACTTCTCTGTATCATGTTCAAATTAATAAATAAACAAATTACCAGTATAATGACAACAATAATGCTGCTGGTAATTTACCTGGTAATTATTACCAGTATAATGAGAACAATAACACTGCTGATAGTTTACCTGGTAATTATCAGTATAATGACAACAATGACACTGCTGATAGTTTACCTGCTAATTATTACCAGTATAATGACAACAATGATGCTGCTGATAGTTTACCTGGTAATTATCACCAGTATAACGGCAACAATGATACTCATGATAGTTTACCTGGTAATTATTACCAGTATAATGACAACAATGACACTGCTGATAGTTTACCTGGTAATTATTACCAGTATAATGACAACAATGATACTGCTGATAGTTTACCTGGCAACTATTACCAGTATAATGACAACAATAATGCTGCTGATAGTTTACCTGGTAATTAGAAGTATAATGACAACAATGATGCTGCTGATAGTTTACCTGGTAATTATTACCTGTGAAGGCTTACTCAGCTCTGTAACAACTTCAGACAGTATTACCAAAGCTGGCTCCTCCTCAGGAAAATTAATGAATAGAAAAAGAAATAACAGACAAACATAAACACTTTATTATATAGAACATATAAAATATAAAACACTTAAATATGAAATATTAATCCTACATTAAAGAAAATGAAAAATGAAAAATATAAATAACTGAATTCAAAGCTAAAAACTTGGGTGTCTGGTGTTGGTGGCACTGTGTTGTTGCAATAGTAGCCGTTGCTGATGATGTGGGGGGGGGGGGGGTGGGGGGGGTTTGCAGGTGTTGGTGACAACCCACCGGCTCGTTCTAGTGGCCGTAAGTAATCTTTCCCTATGACAGGAGATCAGGTTCTTGACCGCTGTAATGATGAGGGGTTATGTCCTGATTCTTCATACAAGTGCACAGGCAAGTAACTCCAGGACGTTAGTCCGTCTCCTTCAATTTTTCTCGTTGATTGACAGGTGACCCTCTCTGTCATCCAAGAGTAGTGTTGGGAGCTGTGAGTCGAGTCATTTACTGTTTGACCAGAGCCCCACACGTCACCTTTCGAGGGGGGGGGAAGAGGGAGGGGGGGAGAAGAGGGAGGGGAAGGGATAGTGGGAGCTAGACTGACCCTACGTTAACAAGCAGCCGGCAAAAAAACTATCACTTTAGGGGTGGGGGAGAAAAAAGGTGGGAATAGCGGGAGCTTGACTTACCCTACCTTAACAAGTAGCCGGCAATGAAACTATTGTTACTATATATTCCCTCGCTACTCATATCTATTGAACTTTTCACTCACACTCCCCGATACCAAGACTTATAGTCAAGGAGTATAAGAAGAATAGGCGAGGAAAAGCTTCTAACATGTGGAAGTCGCGTAAGGCAAGAAATCTTCTACTGACTGTCACGACTTAACCAGTCAGAGAAATAATTGGATGAACTATTGATATACACAATATGGAACTTAAAAGCCTGGAGTGCCAATGTCCACCTCAAGAAGCGACCATTGATTCCCTTAAAAGTTTCTAGGTATATCAAAGGTTTGTGGTCCGTTTCTAAAATGAATTCTTTTCCCAGCAAATAAAATTTAAGTTTGGAGATACCCCACACAAGGGCTAAACATTCCTTTTCTATGGTGGAGTATCTCGTTTCTGCGGGAAGGAGTTTCCGGCTTAGGAAGCATACAGGGAAGGGAGTACCATCATGGTATTGTAGTAACACCACACCTAAGCCAGGGAGGCATCAGTTTTCAAACAAAATGTTTTATTAATATCTGGAATCTTAACCCCTTCAGGGCCCAAGGCCAAAATCTGAAGTGGTGCTCTAGTGTCCAAGAAATTTTGAAAAAAAAAATTATTATTTTTTCTTACAGAATTAAAGAGCATATTTTTGTGAAGGTAATAAGACAAAAAAAAAAATTCTGATCAGTACTTACCGACATATAGTGCCAAGAAGTTTGTCGAAAATGATGTGGTGGCGGCAACATCGACGAATTCCACATACACGCATTACATTATTTTGCGGTTTTTGTTGTTTTTTCTTTTCTTTTCCAATTTTTTTCTATTCCTACTAACATTTGGGGCCTGAGAGACCAATACTGTATATAATGTATATATATAAACTCACTGTATTGAACACAATAACCGCACTAAAGTTATTATCATATTATTGTTTACCACTGTTGTTTATTACAATAAACATGCACAAATCTTGTATAATACTAATGTTCTATCATATATTTACATATTTACAAACACTGGACATGGTTTTAGAACTGCTGGAGCTTGTGGAACTCCTTGAAACAAGGCACCATGCACAGAGGCACCTTACATTCCTCACATTCCTCTTTGAGTCTTTGTTGCCGTCTTTTTGCTTGTGCACAGACGATGCATCTCTTCTGAGCAAATTTTTTCTGAGTTGAAGGAAGTTGTATTATGAAATGATCACCTTCCCTCCTCAAACACTTGGGTATATCCTGAGGAATTTGAGGACCGTGTTGTATAGCAGGTGTTGTTACCTGGTACTTCATTATGAGTTGTCTGACAACAGACAAACAAAATTCACCATACGGTGGTCTGTTGCCAGTCTTTATTTGGTACATATTACATGCGTTGATCATTGAAATGTCCATGAGATGGAAGAAAAGTTTCATGTACCACTTGTAACTCTTACGAACACAGTCAACAAAACCAATCTGCATGTCACATTTGTCAACCAAGCGCATGTTTTGTGTATAATCAATCACTGTCACTGGTTTTCGAATACGTTCATTAGTCACTCGATCAACTTTGCCACTGTCTTGCATTTCATTACGGTGGATGGTTGTCAACAATGTGACATCTCGTTTGTCATGCCACCATAATGCCATGTCATTGGCAGTAAACACCTGCACGTCATCACCACGAGCACCTGCGTTGAGCCTGGGCATATGTTTACGATTAGAACGCACTGTGCCACACACATCAGTCTTGTTCACTTGCATGAAATCACTGAGTAATGGGTTTGTGTACCAGTTATCGTTATATAATATATGCCCCTTACCAAGATAAGGTGCCATCATGTTTCTCACTACGTCACCTGAGATACCCAATAACATCTTGGTATCTTTCAATGTTTTACTACCCGTGTATACAACAATATCCAACACCAGGCCACTGTCACAATCACAGAGTACAAACAGTTTTATACCAAAGCGTTTCCTCTTGCTCAGTATATACTGCTTGAATAACAGTCTACCTTTGAACAAAATCAAAGACTCGTCAATTACAAGATTCTTGAATGGATAAAAGTATATGCTGAACTTTTGTTTGAGATACATGAAAACATTTCTAATCTTGTATAACTTGTCACTTCTGTCAGGCCTGGTTTTGTCAGAGAAGTGCAACATATGTAAGAGTAAGATAAACCTGTTCACTGGGATGATTTCACTGAAGACCGGGGTAGAAATTAGCCGATCTGTGGACCAGTATGCTTTTATATTATGCTTATAGACGTGAGGCATAAGCATTATTGTTGCAAAAAGCAAATACATTTCTGCAACAGTCGTCTCTTTCCACCTGTGTAGTCTTGACTGTGGTGATAAGATCGTATTTGCCATGGTGTACTCAAAATACTTATTACTTTCCCTGACAATAATTTCCATCAATGGCTGGTCAAAGAATAATTCAAAGAATTCCAGTTCATTGGCCGTGGTTCCAAGGGGACAAGTAGGTAGAATTCCACTTTGAGAGTCATCAAAGTGGTGAGGCTTGGGAACAAAATTGGGATTTTGCTGCCAATCCCACACACAGTTTGCTGGTTGATACTGGACATCATAGGCTGGTTGTATGGGTGGTTGTGGTTGTGGCGGGCTGGTGGCTGACGCTCCACTTTGTCCTTGAACTGACGAGTCAGCAGCGTGGGTCCCAGCGTGGCCTGGTGAGTCACGCATGGCGGTGCCACTACCATCACCACTAACACCATCCACTGATGCCTGTGGTCTATCCATGCCAAGTGTAGCCACATCATCCTCACTATCACTACCTAAAACTTGTGTTGAGCCACGGGATGTACTCCGGGATGTACTCCGCCCCCTGGGCACAGCATAGGGTACACTACCCGAGCGCATGCGGCGGCGAACATGCCGACGCTTCACTGGTGAATATGATTCCTCACTATCACTACTCGAATTATCGTCGAGCGCAATAAAATCACAGTCCAAGTCACTATCATCATCATTACTGAAGTCAGAGGCCTGGCCACGCGAAAATATTAGTTTTCTCTTGCGAAGAGGAACAACCGACCGTGAGTCACGAGTGCCCACACCAGAGGTAGAAGGTTGAGGATCGTCAGGGTTTTCTGCACTATTATCGATATCCTGGTCATTCTTTTCGGTCACTAACTGATCAAAGCCGTAGAATTCGTCTTCATTTCCACTTCCATCAGTGTCAGAACTATCAGATAGGAAGAGGAGAGTCCCAATTTTCCGGGGAGTGAAAGCTGACTTGCGACGAGGCATGGTGAACAAGGGTAACTGAGCCGGCGTTCCCACAATGCTATGCGGGTGCCTAGATTTTTTGTTTATGGCGCACACCCACCACGCAGACCCGTTCTCTCACATGTAGGCCTATGAGCGTTTTCGCGCTAAATTTGACGGCGCTAGAATTTTGGCATAGATCTACGGTTTGGACACTCAACGTAAAGCAGTTGATCTACGGGACAGACCCTGAAAGGGTTAAGTATAGGGTCTTTCGAAAAGATATTTTTAATCTCATTAAACTTTTCCTGAGCTACGTGGGAAAGTTCAAGAGGTTCCTTCACAGACTTTTTAAGGAAGTCGGATAAGATGCCTGTAAGATCAGTAAGGTTCGGGATAAACCGTGCATAAAAATTTACAGAACCAAGAAAGCTACGCATGAGCTTCTTGGTTTTGGGGAATTTAAATTCTAATAAAGCTTTGATCTTACTGGGGAGAGGCTGCAGAGAGTTATTAGAAAGTATCAGTCCAAGATATCTAATCTTGTTATACCCAAGGAAGCATTTCTTCGGCTTGGCATTGAGGCCATGTGAGCGTAACCTATGCAAAACTGATGTTAATGTTTGGATATGTTCGCCCCACGTGGATGTCATTACGTAAATGTTATCAAAATAAACTGAAACATTTGCATATTACCCAAGACCTTTCTCATCAGTCTCACGTAAGTAGCACAGGCAGTTACCAAACCGAAGGGCATAGTTCTATATTGCATCAGTCCTTGGTGTGTAGGAAAAGCGGTGTACTGCTTAGAAGAAGGATCTAACATTACTTGATGATATGCCTGTGCAATATCAATCTCTGAAAAGAAGGAAGTGTCATAAAATTTGTGTAGATCGCTATCTATCAAGGGCATAGGCTCAGCATCCCACCGAGTTATAGCATTAAGGCCTCTGAAGTCAATAGCAAGTCTGATCTTTAGTTTTAATAATTTGTCAACCTCTCGGTCAAATGCATCCCTATGGTGAACTGGAACTGGGTATAATTTTTGTTTGATAGGATTGTCCGTTACTAAGTCAATCTTATGGACTACCGTGGAGGGATTGTCCGTTACTAAGTCAATCTTATGGACTACCGTGGAGGGATTGTCCATTACTAAGTCAATCTTATGGACTACCATGGAGGTAACACCTGGAATATCAGTAAAGACGTCTGAAAAGTAACTCACACATTGAAGTAGTTCATGTCTCTTATGGTCATCCAAAGATTCATTAATATTAATGTTGGTTGCGCCAGAGTGGTCAAGAGTCACCAAGTCATGTAGTTCTTCATCATAGTCTAAGTTAGAGGTGTCAATTACACACACTTTACATTCTTCAGTTGTTTTATCAAGTTTGTGTGGAAAAACTAAGTCAAAGTTATTAAGGCAGTTAACCGAATTTCTTTGGTAATATTTCTTAAGGATGTTGATATGATACAGCTTAGGTTTCCCCTCGACTTCTATGAGGTAGTCAACTTTCCCACAAATTTTTAATACTTTATATGGACCTTTCCATGCTACTAATAATTTATTTGACTTGATAGACAAAAGTACCAGAACTTCATCCCCTACTTTAAAACTTCTCCTCTGACTTTTGGAATCAAAATACGTTTTGTACTGGTCCATTGACAAGCTTAGGTTTTTCGAAACTATGTCAGAGGTCTCCTCAAGTTTGGATCTAAGGTCAAGGAGAAACTGATAAGAAGACTGAACCTCAGCATTTACTTTCTCATTAGTCCATAAGTCATGAAGGATGGACTATGGGCCTCAGGCCTGTCTACCATAGAGAAGTTCAAAAGGTGAAAACCCTAAAGAGTCACTGGGAACTTCCCTCATGGCAAACAAAGCACAGGGTAGGTAACGATGCCACTCCTTAGGTTTAAGGGAGCAAAGTTTCCTTAAAATGGACTTGAGAATCGAATGCTGGTGCTCAATCCTCCCATTACAGCTGGGATGATAGGGTGTGGTGAAGAGAGGCTTCACTCCCAAAAGTTGGTATAGATGTTGCATTAAGTCAGATGTGAATTGTGTCCCACGGTCAGACAAAATTTCTCTAGGGATGCCCACTCTGGAGAAGATGGACAAAAGTGCTTCAGCCACCTCTGTAGTAGTTATGGTCTTCAAGGGAACAGCTTCAGGGAAACTTGAAGCATAATCAACTAATGTTAATATATATCTATGTCCCCCAGATGAAAGTGGAGATAAAGGATCAACGATGTCAATAGCTACTCTTTCAAAAGGTACCGTAAAGACTGGCATTTTGACCATAGGTACTCGCCTGGTACCTCGGGAGGATGACAGTTGGCAAACTTTACACGATCTACAATAGGTAGTGACATCTGAGGACATTTTTGGCCAAAAATAGGTTTCCCTAATTTTATTTAAGGTTTTACGATGCGAGAAATGTCCGGCCACTGGCAGGTCATGAGCCATTTTAAGAACAGTCTCTCTGCATTGACTTGGAACAACTAAGATGGAATAGTCTGTCTCATCTGAATTTAATTTGAAAACTGACATGTACAAAATACCTTTTATATATTCAAATTTATATGAAAAGTTTTTCCTTTGGATAACTTGATTTTGTTTATCGGCATTATGGCAATTCTGAAGAGAACGGCAATTACGTTGTAAATTGACAAAAGAGTCCTTTGATATATCTAAAGGCTTGAAGTCAGGGAAAATCAAAGGATGGACAGAAGGAGAAGCCTGGGCTTTGGTCTGAGCCCTAGTCAAGACATTTATAGTATCGGAGGTGATATCTTCACTTTCATCTAACAAGTGAATCGGTGATCCTACTTCCTCGCTTTCGAGAGTAACATCACTGGTTTTTAATCCCACATGAATATCGCGAGATATTGTCTCATCTGAACTTTCGAGAGGCTTCTCTGACTCTACAGGAAGAGGATCTGAAACACTTATATCCATCTTTGGTGATGAAAGGTCAACCTCAGAAGGAAGAATGGCACCTTTTTCATTACCTATTAGTACGGAGCAAGAAGTGATGGGAGCTAGTACGGCTTCAGACCAACCTGTGAACCATTTAGACCTAATGTAACAACGGATGGTAGGAAAAGTGTCCGTACAGCCCAAGTAGTCTGAAAGTATAGCAGAGGAATGAGTTTCTTTAAGGTTAGGGAACAGCTTATCAGAAATGACTATACATGTGCATTCAGTGTCTCGTAAAATGGTAGATACATTAAGTCCATTAACTGTTCCTGAACAGAAGGGTGCTTGGTCATTACAGTCTTTAAAATATCTTCCAACTTTTTGGACCTTTTTAGAAGGACAATCTGGACGTTTATGTCCCTTAACACCACACAAATGACAAACAGGAATAAAAGAAGTCATTTTACTTTCCACTAGAGGCTTTGATTTCTTAAGGTCTGATGAACCCTTGCCCTTAGGGTTCGATCCCTTTAGGTCTTTATAGGAATTGTGAGCCTCAGCATACAGATCAGCAGCCTCAGCAACTTCCTCAGCTTTAATCAGGTTACGTTCTCTGATGAATGTTCGTATCTGATGGGGAAGAGCTGTGAGGAACTGGTCAGCAACCATGAAGTCTCTAAGAGATTCATAACTGCAATCAATTCCTGAACTCTCTATTCAAAAGTCGAACAAATGAAAGAGTGTTACCTATAACTGCAGAAAGTTCTGGCCAGGCTGTAAGGTGGCATACCTGAAATCTTTCCTGTAAGAATTAGTGGTTTTCTGAAATGCTTTAAGGATTGCCTTCTTCAGTAGGTTATAATTACATATGATATCCTGTGACAAAGTTGCATAGATATTCAAAGCTGTACCAGAAAATAACATTCCTAACCTGGTAGCCCAGGTGTCAGCAGGCCATTCACAGAGGGTAGCGGTATTTTCAAACCTGATAATGTATGAAGTTATGTCTCCCCCCTCTGTGAAGGGAGGTAAATTAGGTGTTGGAATATGTGCACTAGCTGCACGTTGTTCCATTACTCCTTCATCTAATTGCTGATGTGAGAAAGTTAACTTTTTATTCTCTAATTCAAGGCAAGCTTGTTCGAGCTCGCGGTCCTTTTCTCTCTCCCTTAACTCATATTCTCTATCCTTTGCTCTTTCCTCAAGTTCCCTTAATTTAACTTGTTCCTCACGTACTTTAGCTCTTTCCTCACAATCAAGTCTAACACGCTCTTTTTTGTCTTCTCTTTCTCTTTCTATTCTCTCTCTTTCAAGTCTTTCCTGGATTTTAGCACTAATGAAAGATTCTAAATTTTTCCCTGTTATTCCTAACTTACTTCCAGCGTTCATCCAAAACTGGTATTCCTCCATATTTGCAAGAATAACTTAAACTACCAGGGGAAAATGAAACTGGTATTAAAGAAAACGGAGGGATCAATTCCTGCTCCGCTCAAACTGTAAATAAACCAGAGGGCTCGATCCCTGCTTCAATTAAACAATATGTATTAATTAAAACGAAGGGTTCTATGCCGGCTCCGAGCAAACAGTAAGTAGAATGGGGTCCCTTGACCATCCAATCTTCTCACCAACAAATCAAGAGTGTCCTATGACAGTTCCCTTGATATAATAAAGAGCTCAATGAAAGAAATTGTCACTGGAAAATCTCGGGTCCCTAGAGTCTAATCCTCCAATGTGTTTCAAGCTCACACAAAAAGGTGGCAGAATTAAATATTATATCCTGCCTGACTTGACTTACAATAAATTGAGACTATAACAATCACCAAATCTTTTAAATACCTGTACTGTAGTCCTACCATAGAGAATGATTACTCATGGCTGGTGGTAACCATCTGTGGTATGCGACGTTGAAGTTCCAATGGTAGATTCGAGATGGAGTTGAATCTTGATTCAGTAGAGTTGATCCTGGCAAGGTCGCCACTTGTGAAGGCTTACTCAGCTCTGTAGCAACTTCAGACAGTATTACCAAAGCTGGCTCCTCCTCAGGAAAATTAATGAATAGAAAAAGAAATAATAAGAGACAAACATAAACACTTTATTATATAGAACATATAAAATATAAAACACTTAAATATGAAATATTAATACTACATTAAAGAAAATGAAAAATGAAAAATATAAATAACTGAATTCAACGCTAAAAACTTGGATGTCTGGTGTTGGTGGCACTGTGTTGTTGCAATAGTAGCCGTTGCTGATGATGTGGGGGGGGGTCGCAGGTGTTGGTGACAACCCACCGGCTCATTCTAGTGGCCGTAAGTAATCTTTCCCGATGACAGGAGATCAGGTTCTTGACCGCTGTAATGATGAGGGGTTACCTCCAGATTCTTCAAACAAGTGCACAGGCAAGTAACTCCAATATGGGACGTCTCCAGGACGTTAGTCCGTCTCCTTCAATTTTTCTCGTTGATTGACAGGTGACCCTCTCTGTCATCCAAGAGTAGTGTTGGGAGCTGTGAGTCGAGTCATTTACTGTTTGACCAGAGCCCCACACGTCACCTTTCGGGGGGAGGGGGAAGAGGGAGGGGAAGGGATAGTGGGAGCAAGACTGACCCTACGTTAACAAGCAACCGGCAATCAAACTATCACTTTAGGGGTGGGGGAGAAAAGGCGGGAATAGCGGGAGCTTGACTTACCCTACCTTAACAAGCAGCCGGCAATCAAACTATCACTTTAGGGGTGGGGGAAAAAAGGCGGGAATAGCGGGAGCTTGACTTACCCTACCTTAACAAGTAGCTGGCAATGAAACTATTGTTACTATATATTCCCTCGCTACTCCTATCTATTGAACTTTTCCCTCACATTACCAGTATAATGGCAACAATGATACTGATGATAGTTTACCTGGTAATTACCAGTATAATGACAACAATGACACTGCTGATAGTTTACCTGGTAATTACCAGTATGACAACAATGATACTGCTGATAGTTTACCTGGTAATTATTATCAGTATTCAAATTCAAATTCAAAGTTTATTCTCTATAAGGATTACAATGCTGAGTTTACAGAATTTGGTTATTGTGTGGTTTACATGTAGTAAAATAATAATTACAGAGTGTACCACTAGAACACCTAGCATGGCTAGGCATTTCGGGCAGACTTAAATTAAATCTTAAGTTTAAAATATTACAAAATTATGAGGCAAGTTGGTATTATGGCTAAGTGACTAAATAGTAGTTTATGAGTTTAGCAATGTGAATGCTTTTGTTTTGGCACTATACATAGTTTCAGTACTGGAGTATCACAGGCCAACTTATGACTAGTTAAGATTCATTATTTTGAGATTGAGATTGATATTTCTGTTTATGGTCAAATGGGTGAGTGAGTGTAAGTGTTAACCACCAGGTGGTATTCGTGTAATTAGTTGAGAGGGTGTATCAGGGAGATAAGATGTTTTCTGATGGTAGTTTTGAAGGTGATGAATATGTCTGCAGTTTTAGAATTTTCAGGTAGGGTGTTCCAGATTTTAGGGCCTTTGACATACATTGAATTTTTGTAAAGGTTTAGTCGGACACGGGGAATGTCATAGAGATGTTTGTGTCTGGTATTGTGCCTGTGGGTTCTGTCGCAACTATCAAGAAAGCGTTTTAGGTCAAGGTTAATATTGGAATTTAAGGTCCTGTAGATGTAGATTGCACAGTAGTATGTGTGGATGTACTGAACAGGGAGTAAGTTTAGATCTATGAAGAGTGGGGGGTGTGTTGCCAGGGATGGGATTTAGTGATTATTCTTACTGCGGCTTTTTGTTGGGTTATTATTGGCTTTAGGTGTGTTGCTGCAGTTGAACCCCAAGCACATATAGCATAGGTGAGGTATGGATATATAAGTGAATGGTATAGTGTGAGAAGGGCAGTTTGCGGCACGTATTATCGTATCTTGGAGAGGATCCCAACCGTTTTGGATACTTTTTTGGTTATGTGTTGGATATGGGTGCTGAAGTTCAGGTTGTTGTCGAGGTATAGGCCTAGGAATTTGCCCTCATTATGCCTGGCAATTAGAGTGTTGTCGATCTTAATGTTAATTTGCGCATCTCCTGCTCTGCTACCAAACATAATGTAGTAGGTTTTGTCAGTGTTAAGCGTAAGTTTATTGGCTGTCATCCAAGTCGATATTTTGATCAGCTCCTCATTAACAATGGTGTTGAGGGTGGCAAGATTAGGGTGAGAGATGACATAAGTCGTGTCATCAGCAAAGAGAATGGGGTTCAGGTGTTTAGATACGTTTGGAAGATCATTGATGTATATGAGGAAGAGCAGAGGACCAAGGACACTTCCCTGCGGAACTCCAGTATCAAGTGGCTGTGTTGTTGATGCTGTGTCTTTAATGGTGACATACTGATACCTATTAGTAAGGTAAGATTTGAAATATGCAAGCGCATGGCCTCTTATACCATAATGGTCAAGTTTGTGGAGCAGGATGCCGTGGTCTACTGTGTCAAAAGCTTTTCTTAGGTCAATAAAAATTCCTAGTGGATATTCCTTATTTTCCAATTTTCAAACAGGTGTAGTGTCTGATATGTGGAAGATGGCTAATGTAATTCCTATTTTTAAAACAGGGGACAAGTCATTACCGTCAAATTACCGCCCAATAAGCCTGACCTCAATTGTAGGCAAATTACTAGAGTCGATTATAGCTGAGATTATAAGAAGCCATCTCGATAAGCATAGCTTGATTAATGATACTCAGCATGGATTCACAAGAGGCCGGTCTTGTCTAACTAATTTATTAACTTTCTTCAGTAAAGCTTTTGAGGCTGTTGACCACGATAAAGAATTTGATATTATTTACTAAGGCTTTTGATAGAGTTCCGCACCATAGACTGTTAAAGAAAGAGGCAGCTCATGGCATTGGGGGAAAAGTGCTCTCGTGGATCGAGTCATGGCTCACTGACAGGAAGCAGAGTGTGTCCATAAATGGGGTTAAATCCGAGTGGGGATCTGTAACAAGTGGCCCGTTGTTGTTTATAATACATGTATATATCAATGATCTTGATGAGGGAATTACTAGTGATATGAGCAAATTCGCTGATGACACAAAGATAGGTAGGATAATTGAATCAAACGTAGATGTTATGGAACTTCAGGAGGATTTAAACAAACTCTATTCTTGGTCAGAAAAGTGGCAGATGCAGTTCAATGTAGATAAATGCAAGGTTCTGAAGCTTGGGAGTGCCCATAACCCTAGTACTTATAAGTTAAATGATGTAGAACTTAGCCATACAGATTGCGAAAAGGACTTGGGGGTTATGGTGAGCAGCAACCTTAAACCAAGACAGCAATGCCTAAGCGTACGTAATAAGGCAAATAGATTACTGGGCTTTATATCAAGAAGTGTAAGCAACAGAAGTCCAGAGGTCATACTGCAGCTTTATACATCATTAGTAAGGCCTCACCTAGATTATGCAGCTCAATTCTGGTCTCCACATTTCAGAATGGACATAAATTCATTAGAAAACATTCAGCGTAGGATGACTAAATTAATACATAGCATTAGAAATCTTCCTTATGAAGAAAGATTGAAGACTCTTAAGTTACATTCACTTGTTAGACGAAGAATGAGGGGAGACCTGATCGAAGTGTATAAGTGGAAGATAGATATTAATAAAGGGGATATTAATAAGGTCTTGAGGATGTCTCTAAAAGAGAGAACCTGCAGTAATAGATTTAAATTAGATAAGTTTAGATTTAGAAAGGACATAGGAAAGTATTGGTTTGGAAATAGGGTAGTTGATGAGTGGAACAGTCTACCTAGTTGGGTTATTGAGGCTGGGACTTTGGGTAGTTTCAAATTTAGGTTGGATAAGTACATGAGTGGGAGGGGTTGGATTTGAGGGGGACTTTCACATCAGAGCTTATTTCTTGGGTGGCATTGAAAATTGGGTTGGGCAAATGTTTTGTTAGTGGGATGAATTGTAAAGGACCTGCCTAGTATGGGCCAACAGGCCTCCTGCAGTGTTCCTCCTTTCTTGTGTTGTGTAAAGCAGATCTAGCATTTTTATGATTGCATCGTTAGTGCTTTTATTTTTCCTGAATCCAAATTGGCAGGGGTTGAGTATGTTTTGTGTACGTTTTGTATAATGTCAACAATGATACTGCTGATAGTTTACCTGGTAATTATTATCAGTATAATGACAACAATGATACTGCTGATAGTTTACCTGGTAATTATCAGTATATTGACAAAAATGACACTGCTGAGAATTTACCTGGTTATTATTATCAGCAATTAGATGGGCGAGTACAGTGTCAGCGTGCCTCGTTGTGCTCCCGGTTTTCTGGTGTTTTCACGGTCGCTCTTACGTGCTAGAACTTTAATTTGTGTCATCAATCCTATACGATACATCCCTCTAGCGCCTGGAACCAATCTTGGGCGGAAAACATTATATACTGAGAAAAAAAAGGAGAATTGTGTGCACTACCTAACAGAGTTTACTGCCAGAGGGGAATCATAGGCCTGTCCCGTGTGGAAAAATAATAATAATTGAACTTTGTGTCAGAGGAAAGAAAGTCTCCCTGAAAGCATTGAGTATACATAGTGTATAGTGTATACTACAGTGGCTCCCTAGTATATTGATGATAAAGGCTAAAGTGTCATTTGAAAACAGGTGAATTTGTAAATGAAGTGATAAGCCTATAGAGGCAGGTGCCAGAAGTCGCCAGAAACTTACCACAGGTCAGCTGTTTTTAATAATCTTCCTGGCCTGCTAGTGTACTCGCATATAATCTAGTGATACCAGTGAATAGCAGAATACAGTGTTGTAGTAGCAACTAACCAGTATTATAATGGTACTTAGTGGAGTGGAGTGACTTTCATTAGTTTCTTTTTCTTGAAATACCAGACGTTACTGTGAATTTCATATAACCTGTAGTTACCAGCGGTCGCAATATACACAACGAGAAGCAATTATTACTACAGAAAAAGCGCCCTTCCTCCAAAATTTGCACCAGTCAACTATAGTGATAATATAGCATTTTTTGTGGTGGAGACAGAAAAAAAAAAAAAAAAAAAAATAGAGAAGCTAGATACAGCGATTGATAAACAAAGGTGGAGGCTCGACCGTTCGTCATGGTAGGAGTGCCAGCAGTCACCGGCTCTTCAACACGCAAGTTATACTTTTGTATCAATCAAATCACATATTACTCGGGTAGATAATTTCCAGTAGATCCTTCATGTGTTAGCTCAAATCACCGACCAGTATGGTTTAAATAAGTGACCCACTGATCAGATCAGATAGACTGGTCCGAACCCTTGACTGGTCCGAACCCTTGACTGGTCCGAACCCTTGACCGGTCCGAACCCTGGACTGGTTTCAAACGGTTTCGTTGTGCACCACCTAGCAGGTTATTAATAGAATATTCAAGAGGTTGCTAGTAGAATTGCAGTAAATCAACCATTCAAATCATTATGAAGCTGTGTGTAGTCTGTGGTCAGTCAAACAAACGGGCTTCCACATGCATAAATTGTCATTTCTGTGGAAATTGGTGTCACGCCCCTTGTGCAGATATCCAAGAACTAGCTACAAGCAGTATTAAAACAGGGAAGTGTTTTTGGGTATGCCCAAATGAGATAAATCTGTGGACTAAAATCACAAGGGTATTAAAAGAGGTCAACATCAAAGCTGCTTTCATAGAAAACCTGGAAGCTTTCTACAACAGATGGGAACATAAAAAGTCCGGGCTGAATGGTACTGCCCTTGATACTGGCCATGTAGTCAGAAACTGTAAGGCTGGAGATGATGTCCTGGTAGTCAGTAAATGGGGGGCTGATAGTGCTGTCCTGGGAGACAGTAATGGGGAAGCTGGAGGTGCTGTCCTGGGAGACAGTAATGGTGAAGCTGGAGGTGCTGTCCTGGGAGACAGTAATGGTGAAGCTGGAGATGCTGTCCTGGGAGACAGTAATGGGGAAGCTGGAGATGCTGTCCTGGGAGACAGTAATGGTGAAGCTGGAGATTTTGTCCAGGTAGTCGGGAATTATACGCAGGAAGGAATACATATAAATGACCTCATAGGGGACAGGAGCCATAGTAGGGAAACAAGTGTAGTCAAAGATAAGATAAAACCAATATTGCAAACTAGAAATACCGCAGGAAATAGCAAACAAGAGGACTCCACTAGCAATAGTGAGGATATATTACCAAAAACAACTGGTGGGAGCTCCATTGTTGGTGCTAGGGAGGATAGAAGTAAGACAGGGAAACATGCACCAACAGGGAATACAGTCACAGAAACCCAAGGCAAACGGAAACCAAGCCTGTGCACATACTATGCACTCGGTATCTGCTGGCATGGGAAATCTGGAAAAACAGATGGGACGTGCAACTATGACCACCCTAGGAAATGCCATGCCCATATGACAACAGGAAAATGCAAACTCCCTTCCTGTAAGCTTTTTCACCCTGAACTGTGTACCTCTTCAGTACAGGAAAGACTGTGCTATAACTTAAATTGCCAGGCATACCATCTAAAGGGGACAAAAAGATACAAAACATCCAGGCCATGGGAAAACCTGGGTAGCCACAGCCACTCAAGAGGGAGAGGTTTTTTAGTGCCAGGAAGAAAAAAAAAAAAAACTGGCAGGAAATGGCAGAAATCGTACACCAAATCCAGTCATTCCTGGAGTGGAACCACAGTCGATGGCCTCCACTCCAAACCAACAGATACAGATACTAATGCCGGAAAAAAAATCCCCCCCCAGTACCAACAATACCACCAGTCCGATAACATTCTTCTTTGCAAATATACAGGGTCTAAAGCCAGCAACAAACAACAAAATACCGTTCATCCGTGGACTGCTTGCAGAGGCAAAGGCAATGTTCGCGGCTTTCACTGAGACCCACATAAAGGATCACTTGGACAACGAAATATGGATCCCAGGTTACAACCTATACAGATGTGACAGAGTGAACAGGCAAAAGGGGGGGGTTGGCCTGTACATTGCAGAGTCACTTGTTTGCACAGAACTGCTAAATGCCTCAAATGATGTAGTGGAAGTTTTAGCAGTAAAGGTCGAGAACCAAAACCTAGTCATTGTGATAGTCTACAAGCCTCCGGATGCAACATCCCAGCAATTCCAGGAACAGCTGTTAAAAATTGACCACTGTCTGGAAAACCTTCCAGCTCCTGCACCCAACATCTTGCTCCTGGGGGATTTCAACTTAAGGCACCTAAAATGGAGGAATATAGCAAATAATATTGTTGCAGTAATAACACCAGGAGGCAGCTCTGATGAAAACTCACACTCACACGAGCTTTTAAATCTCTGCACAAAATTCAATTTAAACCAGCAAATAATAGAGCCTACTAGACTGGAGAATACACTAGACCTCATCTTCACTAACAATGATGATCTGATAAGAAATATCACCATATCAAAAACAATATACTCAGATCACAACATAATTGAGGTTCAGTCATGTATGCGCGGAGCCCCAGACCGACATAATGAGATTAGTCACGAGGGAGCATTCACCAAATTCAACTTCAATAACAAAAACATAAAGTGGGACCAAGTAAACCAAGTCCTAACCGATATAAGCTGGGAAGATATACTAAGCAACACAGACCCCAACTTATGCCTAGAACAGATTAACTCGGTGGCACTCGATGTATGCACAAGGCTTATTCCTCTAAGAAAAAGGAGGAGTAGATGTAAAACAGAAAGAGACAGGCGCTCCCTTTACAGGCGACGGAAAAGAATAACAGAGCGGCTAAAAGAGGTCAATATATCTGAAATGCGTAGGGAGACACTGGTCAGAGAAATAGCAAGCATCGAACTTAAGCTAAACGAATCCTTTAGGAGTCAGGAATCGCGGGAAGAACTAAAAGCCATAAATGAAATCGAAAGAAACCCAAAGTATTTCTTCTCCTATGCCAAATCAAAATCGAGAACAACGTCCAGTATTGGGCCCCTACTTAAACAAGATGGGTCCTACACAGATGACAGCAAGGAAATGAGTGAGCTACTCAAGTCCCAATATGACTCAGTTTTTAGCAAGCCGCTAACCAGACTGAGAGTCGAAGATCAAAATGAATTTTTTATGAGAGAGCCACAAAATTTGATTAACACAAGCCTATCCGATGTTATCCTGACGCCAAATGACTTCGAACAGGCGATAAATGACATGCCCATGCACTCTGCCCCAGGGCCAGACTCATGGAACTCTGTGTTCATCAAGAACTGCAAGAAGCTCCTATCACGAGCCTTTTCCATCCTATGGAGAGGGAGCATGGACACGGGGGTCGTCCCACAGTTACTAAAAACAACAGACATAGCCCCACTCCACAAAGGGGGCAGTAAAGCAACAGCAAAGAACTACAGACCAATAGCACTAACATCCCATATCATAAAAATCTTTGAAAGGGTCCTAAGAAGCAAGATCACCACCCATCTAGAAACCCATCAGTTACACAACCCAGGGCAACATGGGTTTAGAACAGGTCGCTCCTGTCTGTCTCAACTATTGGACCACTACGACAAGGTCCTAAATGCACTAGAAGACAAAAAGAATGCAGATGTAATATATACAGACTTTGCAAAAGCCTTCGACAAGTGTGACCATGGCGTAATAGCGCACAAAATGCGTGCTAAAGGAATAACAGGAAAAGTCGGTCGATGGATCTATAATTTCCTCACTAACAGAACACAGAGAGTAGTCGTCAACAGAGTAAAGTCCGAGGCAGCTACGGTGAAAAGCTCTGTTCCACAAGGCACAGTACTCGCTCCCATCTTGTTCCTCATCCTTATATCCGACATAGACAAGGATGTCAGCCACAGCACCGTGTCTTCCTTTGCAGATGACACCCGAATCTGCATGACAGTGTCTTCCATTGCAGACACTGCAAAGCTCCAGGCAGACATCAACCAAATCTTTCAGTGGGCTGCAGAAAACAATATGAAGTTCAACGATGAGAACAGTATAATGACAACAATGATACTGCTGATAGTTTACCTGGTAATTATTACCAGTGTAATGACAACAATGATACTGCTGATAGTTTACCTGGTAATTAGTATATGACAACAGTATAATGACAACAATGATACTGCTGATAGTTTACCTGGTAATTATTACCAGTATAATGACAACAATGATACTGCTGATAGTTTACCTGGTAATTATTACCAGTATAATGACAACAATGATACTGCTGATAGTTTACCTGGTAATTATTACCAGTATAATGACAACAATGACACTGCTGATAGGTTACCTGGTAATTATCAGTATAATGACAACAGTGATACTGCTGATAGTTTACCTGGTAATTATTCAGTATAATGACAACAATGATACTGATGATAGTTTACCTGGTAATTATTATCAGTATAATGACAACAATGACAATGCTGATAGGTTACCTGGTAATTATTACCAGTATAATGACAACAATGATGCTGCTGATAGTTTACCTGGTAATTATTACCAGTATAATGACAACAATGATACTGCTGAGAGTTTACCTGGTAATTATTACCAGTATAATGACAACAATGATGCTGCTGATAGTTTACCTGGTAATTATTACCAGTATAATGACAACAATGATACTGCTGATAGTTTACCTGGTAATTATTACCAGTATAATGACAACAATGATACTGCTGATAGTTTACCTGGTAATTATTACCAGTATAATGACAACAATGATACTGCTGATAGTTTACCTGGTAATTATTACCCAGTATAATGACAACAATGATACTGCTGATAGTTTACCTGGTAATTATTACCAGTATAATGACAACAATGATACTGCTGATAGTTTACCTGGTAATTATTACCAGTATAATGACAACAATGATACTGCTGATAGTTTACCTGGTAATTATTACCAGTATAATGACAACAATGATACTGCTGATAGTTTACCTGGTAATTATTACCAGTATAATGACAACAATGATACTGCTGATAGTTTACCTGGTAATTATTACCAGTATAATGACAACAATGATACTGCTGATAGTTTACCTGGTAATTATTACCAGTATAATGACAACAATGATACTGCTGATAGTTTACCTGGTAATGACAACAATGATACTGCAGTATAATGAAAACAATGATACTGCTGATAGTTTACCTGGTAATTATTACAAGTATAATGACAACAATGATACTGCTGATAGTTTACCTGGTAATTGTTACCAGTATAATGACAACAATGATATTGCTGATAGTTTACCTGGTAATTATGATACTAGTTTACCAGTATAATGACAACAATGATACTGCTGATAGTTTACCTGGTAATTATTACCAGTATAATGACAACAATGATACTGCTGATAGTTTACCTGGTAATTATTACCAGTATAATGACAACAATGATACTGCTGATAGTTTACCTGGTAATTATTACCAGTATAATGACAACAATGATACTGCTGATAGTTTACCTGGTAATTATTACCAGTATAATGACAACAATGATACTGCTGATAGTTTACCTGGTAATTATTACCAGTATAATGACAACAATGATACTGCTGATAGTTTACCTGGTAATTATTACCAGTATAATGACAACAATGATACTGCTGATAGTTTACCTGGTAATTATTACCAGTATAATGACAACAATGATACTGCTGATAGTTTACCTGGTAATTATTACCAGTATAATGACAACAATGATAATGCTGATAGTTTACCTGTAATTATTACCAGTAATTACTGCTGATAGTTTACCTGGTATAATGACAACAATGATACTGCTGATAGTTTACCTGGTAATTATTACCAGTATAATGACAACAATGATACTGCTGACAGTTTACCTGGCAATTACCAGTATAATGACAACAATGAAACTGCTGATAGTTTACCTGGTAATTACCAGTATAATGACAACAATGATACTGCTGATAGTTTACATGGTAATTATTACCAGAATATTGACAACAATGACACTGCTGATAGTTTACCTGGTAATTAACAGTATAATGACAACAATGATACTGATGATAGTTTACCTGGTAATTATTACCAGTATAATGACAACAATGATACTGCTGATAGTTTACCTGGTAATTATTATGACAACAATGATACTGCAGTATGCTGATAGTTTACCTGGTAATTATTACCAGTATAATGACAACAATGATACTGCTGATAGTTTACTTGGTAATTATTACCAGTATAATGACAACAATGATACTGCTGATAGTTTACCTGGTAATTAGTTTACCAGTATAATATGATACTGCTGATAGTTTACCTGGTAATTACCAGTATAATGACAACAATGATACTGCTGATATTTTACCTGGTAAATTACCAGTATAATGACAACAATGATACTGCTGATAGTTTACCTGGTAAATACCAGTATAATGACAACAATGATACTGCTGATAGTTTACCTGGTAATTATTACCAGTATAATGACAACAATGATACTGCTGATAGTTTACCTGGTAATTATTACCAGTATAATGACAACAATGATACTGCTGATAGTTTACCTGGTAATTATTACCAGTATAATGACAACAATGATACTGCTGATAGTTTACCTGGTAATTATTACCAGTATAATGACAACAATGATACTGCTGATAGTTTACCTGTAATTATTACCAGTATAATGACAACAATGATACTGCTGATAGTTTACCTGGTAATTATTACCAGTATAATGACAACAATGATACTGCTGATAGTTTACCTGGTAATTATTACCAGTATAATGACAACAATGATACTGCTGATAGTTTACCTGGTAATTATTACCAGTATAATGACAACAATGATACTGCTTAAAGTTTACCTGGTAATTATTACCAGTATAATGACAACAATGATACTGCTGATAGTTTACCTGGTAATTATTACCAGTATAATGACAACAATGATACTGCTGATAGTTTACCTGGTAATTATTACCAGTATAATGACAACAATGATACTGCTGATAGTTTACCTGGTAATTATTACCAGTATAATGACAACAATGATACTGCTGATAGTTTACCTGGTAATTATTACCAGTATAATGACAACAATGATACTGCTGATAGTTTACCTGGTAATTATTACCAGTATAATGACAACAATGATAATGCTGATAGTTTACATGGTAATTATTACCAGTATAATGACAACAATGATACTGCTGATAGCTTACCTGGTAATTATTACCAGTATAATGACAACAATGATACTGCTGATAGTTTACCTGGTAATTATCAGTATAATGACAACAATGATACTGCTGATAGTTTACCTGGTAATTATTACCAGTATAATGACAACAATAATACTGCTGATAGTTTACCTGGTAATTATTACCAGTATAATGACAAGAATCATACTGCTGATAGTTTACCTGGTAATTATTACCAGTATAATGACAACAATGATACTGCTGATAGTTTACCTGGTAATTATTACCAGTATAATGACAACAATGATACTGCTGATAGTTTACCTGGTAATTATTACCAGAATAATGGCAACAATGATACTGCTGATAGTTTACCTGGTAATTATTACCAGTATAATGACAACAATGATACTGCTGATAGTTTACCTGGTAATTATTACCAGTATAATGACAACAATGATACTGCTGATAGTTTACTTGGTAATTACCAGTATAATGACAACAATGATACTGCTGATAGTTTACCTGGTAATTATCACCAGCATAATGACAACAATGATACTGCTGATAGTTTACCAGGTAATTATTACCAGTATAATGACAACAATGATACTGCTGATAGTTTACCTGGTAATTATTACCAGTATAATGACAACAATGATACTGCTGATAGTTTACCTGGTAATTATTACCAGTATAATGACAACAATGATACTGCTGATAGTTTACCTGGTAATTATTACCAGTATAATGACAACAATGATACTGCTGATAGTTTACCTGGTAATTATTACCAGTATAATGACAACAATGATACTGCTGATAGTTTACCTGGTAATTATTACCAGTATAATGACAACAATGATACTGCTGATAGTTTACCTGGTAATTATTACCAGTATAATGACAACAATGATACTGCTGATAGTTTACCTGGTAATTATTACCAGTATAATGACAACAATGATACTGCTGATAGTTTACCTGGTAATTATTACCAGTATAATGACAACAATGATACTGCTGATAGTTTACCTGGTAATTATTACCAGTATAATGACAACAATGATACTGCTGATAGTTTACCTGGTAATTATTACCAGTATAATGACAACAATGATACTGCTGATAGTTTACCTGGTAATTACCAGTATAATGACAACAATGATACTGCTGATAGTTTACCTGGTAATTATCAGTATAATGACAACAATGATACTGCTGATAGTTTACCTGGTAATTATTACCAGACAACAATATACTGCTGATGACAACAATGACAACAATACTGCTGATAGTTTACCTGGTAATTATTACCAGTATAATGACAACAATGATACTGCTGATAGTTTACCTGGTAATTATCACCAGTATAATGACAACAATGATACTGCTGATAGTTTACCTGGTAATTATTATCAGTATAATGACAACAATGATACTGCTGATAGTTTACATGGTAATTATTACCAGTATAATTACCTGATAGTTTACCTGGTAATTATACCAATGACAACAATGATACTGCTGATAGTTTACCTGGTAATTATTACCAGTATAATGACAACAATGATACTGCTGATAGTTTACCTGGTAATTATTACCAGTATAATGACAACAATGATACTGCTGATAGTTTACCTGGTAATTATTACCAGTATAATGACAACAATGATACTGCTGATAGTTTACCTGGTAATTATTACCAGTATAATGACAACAATGATACTGCTGATAGTTTACCTGGTAATTATTACCAGTATAATGACAACAATGATACTGGTGATAGTTTACCTGGTAATTATTACCAGTATAATGACAACAATGATACTGCTGATAGTTTACCTGGTAATTATTACCAGTATAATGACAACAATGATACTGCTGATAGTTTACCTGGTAATTATTGCAAGTATAATGACAACAATGATACTGCTTATAGTTTACCTGGTAATTATTACCAATATAATGACAACAATGACAATGCTGATAGTTTACCTGGTAATTATTACCAGTATAATGACAACAATGATACTGCTGATAGTTTACCTGGTAATTATTACCAGTATAATGACAACAATGATACTGCTGATAGTTTACCTGGTAATTATTACCAGTATAATGACAACAATGATACTGCTGATAGTTTACCTGGTAATTATTACCAGTATAATGACAACAATGATACTGCTGATAGTTTACCTGGTAATTATTACCAGTATAATGACAACAATGATACTGCTGATAGTTTACCTGGTAATTATTACCAGTATAATGACAACAATGATACTGCTGATAGTTTACCTGGTAATTATTACCAGTATAATGACAACAATGATACTGCTGATAGTTTACCTGGTAATTATTACCAGTATAATGACAACAATGATACTGCTGATAGTTTACCTGGTAATTATTACCAGTATAATGACAACAATGATACTGCTGATAGTTTACCTGGTAATTATTACCAGTATAATGACAACAATGATACTGCTGATAGTTTACCTGGTAATTATTACCAGTATAATGACAACAATGATACTGCTGATAGTTTACCTGGTAATTATTACCAGTATAATGACAACAATGATACTGCTGATAGTTTACCTGGTAATTATTACCAGTATAATGACAACAATGATACTGCTGATAGTTTACCTGGTAATTATTACCAGTATAATGACAACAATGATACTGCTGATAGTTTACCTGGTAATTATTACCAGTATAATGACAACAATGATACTGCTGATAGTTTACCTGGTAATTATTACCAGTATAATGACAACAATGATACTGCTGATAGATTACCTGGTAATTATTACCAGTATAATGACAACAATGATACTGCTGATAGTTTACCTGGTAATTATTATCAGTATAATGACAACAATGATACTGCTGATAGTTTACCTGGTAATTATTACCAGTATAATGACAACAATGATACTGCTGATAGTTTACCTGGTAATTATTACCAGTATAATGACAACAATGATACTGCTGATAGTTTACCTGGTAATTATTGCCAGTATAATGACAACAATGATACTGCTGATAGTTTACCTGGTAATTATTACCAGTATAATGACAACAATGACAACAATACTGCTGATAGTTTACCTGGTAATTATTACCAGTATAATGACAACAATAATACTGCTGATAGTTTACCTGGTAATTATTACCAGTATAATGACAACAATGATACTGCTGATAGTTTACCTGGTAATTATTACCAGTATAATGACAACAATGATACTGCTGATAGTTTACCTGGTAATTATAGTTTACCAGTATAATGACAACAATGATACTGCTGATAGTTTACCTGGTAATTATTACCAGTATAATGACAACAATGATACTGCTGATAGTTTACCTGGTAATTATTACCAGTATAATGACAACAATGATACTGCTGATAGTTTACCTGGTAATTATTACCAGTATAATGACAACAATGATACTGCTGATAGTTTACCTGGTAATTATTACCAGTATAATGACAACAATGATACTGCTGATAGTTTACCTGGTAATTATTACCAGTATAATGACAACAATGATACTGCTGATAGTTTACCTGGTAATTATTACCAGTATAATGACAACAATGATACTGCTGATAGTTTACCTGGTAATTATTACCAGTATAATGACAACAATGATACTGCTGATAGTTTACCTGGTAATTATGGATGTTGCATCGTCTGCCAAGTCTTTTGCTTTCGTAGTGAGTGATTTTCGTGTGCAAGTTCGGTACTAGTCCCTCTAGGATTTTCCAGGTGTATATAATCATGTATCTCTCCTGCCTGCATTCCAGGGAATACAGGTTCAGGAACCTCAAGCGCTCCCAGTAATTGAGGTGTTTTATCTCCGTTATGCGCGCCGTGAAGGTTCTCTGTACATTTTCTAGGTCAGCAATTTCACCTGCCTTGAAAGGTGCTGTTAGTGTGCAGCAATATTCCAGCCTAGATAGAACAAGTGACCTGAAGAGTGTCATCATGGGCTTGGCCTCCCTAGTTTTGAAGGTTCTCATTATCCATCCTGTCATTTTTCTAGTAGATGCGATTGATACAATGTTATGGTCCTTGAAGGTGAGATCCTCCGACATGATCACTCCCAGGTCTTTGACGTTGGTGTTTCGCTCTATTTTGTGGCCAGAATTTGTTTTGTACTCTGATGAAGATTTAATTTCCTCGTGTTTACCATATCTGAGTAATTGAAATTTCTCATCGTTGAACTTCATATTGTTTTCTGCAGCCCACTGAAAGATTCGGTTGATGTCTGCCTGGAGCCTTGCAGTGTCTGCAATGGAAGACACTGTCATGCAGATTCGGGTGTCATCTGCAAAGGAAGACACGGTGCTGTGGCTGACATCCTTGTCTATGTCGGATATGAGGATGAGGAACAAGATGGGAGCGAGTACTGTGCCTTGTGGAACAGAGCTTTTCACCGTAGCTGCCTCGGACTTTACTCTGTTGACGACTACTCTCTGTCTTCTGTTAGTGAGGAAATTATAGATCCATCGACCGACTTTTCCTGTTATCCCTTTAGCACGCATTTTGTGCGCTATTACGCCATGGTCACACTTGTCGAAGGCTTTTGCAAAGTCTGTATATATTACATCTGCATTCTTTTTATCTTCTAGTGCATTTAGGACCTTGTCGTAGTGATCCAATAGTTGAGACAGACAGGAGCGACCTGTTCTAAACCCATGTTGCCCTGGGTTGTGTAACTGATGGGTTTCTAGATGGGTGGTGATCTTGCTTCTTAGGACCCTTTCAAAGATTTTTATGATATGGGATGTTAGTGCTATCGGTCTGTAGTTCTTTGCTGTTGCTTTACTGCCCCCTTTGTTGAGTGGGGCTATGTCTGTTGTTTTTAGTAACTGTGGGACGACCCCCGTGTCCATGCTCCCTCTCCATAGGATGGAAAAGGCTCGTGATAGGGGCTTCTTGCAGTTCTTGATGAACACGGAGTTCCATGAGTCTGGCCCTGGGGCAGAGTGCATGGGCATGTCATTTATCGCCTGTTCGAAGTCATTTGGCGTCAGGATAACATCGGATAGGCATGTCTTAACCAAATTTTGTGGCTCTCTCATAAAAAATTCGTTTTGATCATCGACTCTCAGTCTGGTTAGCGGCTTGCTAAAAACTTGCTAAAAACCTTTACAAAAATTCAATGTATGTCAAAGGCCCTAAAATCTGGAACACCCTACCTGAGAACTCTAGAACTGCAGACACATTCATCACCTTCAAAACTACCATTAGAAAACATCTTATCTCCCTGATACACCCCATCAACTAACTACCCGAATACCACCTGGTGGTTCTCACTTGCACTCACTCACCCATTTGACCATAAACATAAGAACATAAGAACATAAGAACGAAGGAACACTGCAGAAGGCCTACTGGCCCATGCGAGGCAGGTCCAAGTCCCTACCGGCTTAAGCCAATGCACCCAACCTAGTCAGGTCAGGTCACATTGACTTAAGGGAGGAACACGGCAACCGACCTGTTAGCACAAGCTATCAGGTCCAACTCACACCCACCCACATCTACTCATGTATTTATCCAACCTATTTTTGAAGCTACACAACGTTCTGGCCTCTATAACGGTACTTGGGAGTTTGTTCCACTCATCCACAACTCTATTACCAAACCAGTACTTTCCTATATCCCTCCTGAATCTGAATTTTTCCAACTTAAAACCATTGCTGCGAGTCCTGTCTAGGCTAGATATTTTCAGCACACTATTTACATCCCCTTTATTTATTCCTGTCTTCCACTTATAAACCTCAATCATATCCCCCCTAATTCTACGTCTTTCTAGAGAGTGCAGTTTCAGGGCCCTTAGTCTATCCTCATAGGGAAGGTTTCTGATACATGGGATCATCTTTGTCATCCTCCTTTGTACATTTTCCAGAGAATTTATATCCATTCTGTAATACGGTGACCAAAACTGTGCAGCATAATCTAAATGAGGCCTAACCAAGGATGTATAGAGTTGAAGAACAACCTGAGGACTCCTATTATTTATGCTTCTTGATATGAAGCCAAGGATTCTATTAGCTTTATTGCGAACACTTATGCACTGTTGTCTTGGTTTCAGATTACTGCTAACCAGAACTCCTAAATCTTTTTCGCAATCCGTAATATTAAGATCTACATTATTTAGTTTATATGTGGCATGGTTATTGTCCTGTCCAACATTTAGAACTTTGCATTTGTCTATATTAAACTGCATCTGCCACTTCTCCGACCACTGCATCAGTCTATTCAAATCTTCCTGGAGTGCTCGAATGTCCTCGTCAGAATGAATTCGACGGCCTATTTTGGTGTCATCGGCAAACTTGCCGATGTCGCTCTTTATGCCCTCATCTATGTCGTTTATGTAGATTGTGAACAGCAGGGGGCCCAACACTGACCCCTGTGGAACACCGCTCGTGACGCTTCCCCACTCTGATTTCTCCCCATTTATGCAAACTCTCTGCTGCCTATTTGTCAACCATGCCTCTATCCAGGAAAAAATTTCTCCTCCTATTCCATGTGCTTTAATTTTCCTCAATAGTCTCTGATGTGGGACCCTGTCAAAAGCCTTACTGAAGTCCATATACACAATATCATATTCATTACCATGATCTACCTCCTCAAATACCTTAGTGAAAAAAGTTAATAAATTCGTAAGGCAGGAACGCCCCTTTGTAAAACCATGCTGAGATTCGTTGATTAATTTATGCTTTTCAAGGTGGCTACGAACTGCCTCGGCAATTATTGATTCCATAAATTTTCCCACTATGGAGGTTAGGCTTATTGGTCTATAGTTCGAAGCTAAGGACCTGTCACCTGTTTTGAAAATAGGTATCACATTTGCCATTTTCCACTTATCTGGCACCATGCCAGTTTGTAGTGATATGTTGAAAAGATTAGCCAAAGGTGTGCTAAGCTCCTCTTTACATTCCTTTAGAACCCTTGCATACAGTTCATCAGGGCCTGGGGATTTGTTAGGTTTTAATTTATCTATTTGCCTAAGGACCATGTCACTTGTGACCCTAATAGTGCACAGTTTATTATCGTCCTGTTCTACATAATTTATCATTACTGGAATATCGCTGGTATCCTCCTGTGTAAAAACTGAGAGGAAGTATGTGTTAAAAATTCTACACATTTCCTTATCACTGTCAGTGAGCTGACCCGAGGAACTTTTGAGTGGGCCTATCTTGTCCCTGATCTTACTTCTGTATACCTGAAAGAATCCTTTTGGGTTAGTCTTCGATTCTCTTGCAACTTTAACCTCATAATCTCTATTTGCTTTTCTAATTCCCTTTTTTATTTCTCTCTTTAACTGAATATATCGATTTCTTAATTGCCCCTCTCCTCTTTTGATTTGCCTATATATGCCTCTCTTTTGACCAATCAGATATTTTAATCTATTGTTCATCCATTTAGGATCATTTTTGTTTGATCTGATTTCCCTATTTGGAACATAATTTGACTGAGCAGCTAGAACTATGCCCTGGAAAGCATCATATCGGCAACCATCACCACCTACCTGACCCCTAGTCAGGTCATTCCAGTTCAGCCCACCTAAGTAATTTTTCAGTCCTATGAAATCAGCCAAGCGAAAGTCAGGGACGGAGACTTGATTGCCATTATTAGGGGAATTCCATGATATGTTAAAACTGAGTGATTTGTGATCACTCTCCCCAAGCTCATCATTAACCTCAAGATTATTAATTAGTGTTTCCCTACTGGCAAGAACCAAGTCAAGGAGGTTATTTCCCCTAGTTGGCTCTGTCACAAACTGTTTTAAAAAACAATCCTGGATCGTATCAAGAAAGTCACCCGACTCTAAATTTCCTGTCAAATTGCTCCAGTCAATCTGTCTATAATTGAAATCTCCCATTAGCACAACATTTTCGTATGTAGATGCCTTACGAATTTCGTCCCATAGAAGTTTACTGCACTCCCTATCAAGATTTGGGGCCCTGTAAATCACACCCAAAATTAGTTTTTCTCGGCCCTCGAGAAGCTGTAACCAAACAGATTCAGTGGCTGACGCTTCTAATTTAATATCTTGTCTAACACAACAATTTAAATTGTCTCTGACATACATCGCTACTCCACCACCTTTCCTGTTGACCCTGTCAGTGTGGAATAATTTATAGCCTTGTATGTGACATTCAGAGGGCATCTCTCTATCTTTCAGATTGAGCCAGGTCTCTGTTATAGCAATAATATCTATGTTTCCTGCACTTGCAATTAATCTTAGCTCATCTATCTTATTTCTAACACTCCTGCTATTAGTATAGTAAACCTTAAGGGAGCTAGTCCCTTGCTGCCCTCTGCTGTCCCCCTTTGTTTGCTGACCTGTTCTATTGTCTTTATTTATAACTTCATGCTGAATGCCTTTTATACATTTACTGTTTCCAACCCTAGTGTTGCAACCTGCTTGTTTCCCACACACACCCATACCTCTATCTTCCATCAGTTTAAAATCATAGGCATTTCACCAATGGCCTTCTCAATCGAGTCTGCAAGTGCTACCACCCCTGCCCCAGAGAGATGAACCCCATCCCTTGCATACATATCATGTTTGCCATAAAAGTTGTTCCAGTTGTCAATGAATGGGATTGCAAGTTCCTTGCAGTATCTGTCTAGCCAGCAATTTACACCAATTGCCCTAGACAACCATTCATTTCCTACTCCCCTTCTAGGCAAGATGCTACATATGATTGGGATCCCTCCCTTAGACTTAATGAAATCTATAGCTGACCTGTACTTATCTAGCAGCTCTTCTCTCCTACCCTTCCCAATATCATTTCCACCAGCACTGAGACAGATAATGGGCTTGTTCCCATTACCTGACATGATATTATCCAGTCTGTTGACAATGTCCCCAACACCAGCTCCAGGGAAGCACACTCTATCTCTCATCTTCTTATTCCTATTACAAAAAGCACGATCAACATATCTTACCTGAGAGTCACCAACCACAAGAATGCGCTTACCTTCATTAGCAGGGGCAGTAGTACCCTTACCTTCACTGGCCACTGAAGTACATTCATCCTGGAGAACAGAGAAGCGATTTCCTACCTTCAGATCTGCACTCTTAACTTTCCTTACTCTGATGCGCCTCCCATTACTGTGAACAACTCGCCACTTGTAGCAGGTGCTGGGCTGCACCTCACTGCTGGTAGCCGTTGCTACCACCCCACCTACAGCCTCCTCACAGTGAGAGACAGACTGCACCTCACTGCTAGAAGCCTCATTCCCCACATCTCCAACCACCTCACACTCTCTCCCAGGCCCATTGAGGTGGACCTTCAGCCTCCTAATCTCCTCCTGGAGAAGCAAGACCTCCTCCTTCAACTCTCCAACCTCAGCTTTTAAAACACTGTAGAAGCAAGCCATGCTTTGTAACCGTCCACGCTAATCCCCAAGCAGCTCAGGGTCTGTGACCTCACGTGACGACTGACCACTTAAAATAATGAATCCTATGATACTCCAATACTGAAACTATGTACTGTGCCAAAACAAAAGCATTCACATTGCTAAACTCACAAACTAGTATTTAGTCACTTAGCCATAATACCAACTTACCTCATAATTTGTAATATTTTAAAATAAAGAATTAAACTAAGTCTGCCCGAAATGCCTAGCCATGCTAGGCGTTCTAGTGGTACACTCTGTAATCAATATTTAACTACATGTAAACCACACAACAACCAAATTCTGTAAATTCAACATTGTAATCTTTATAGAGAATAAACTTTGAATTTGAATTTGAATTTGAATTTGGGACTTGAGTAGCTCACTCATTTCCTTGCTGTCATCTGTGTAGGACCCATCTTGTTTAAGTAGGGGCCTAATACTGGATGTTGTTCTCGACTTTGATTTGGCAAGATCACCACCCATCTAGAAACCCATCAGTTACACAACCCAGGGCAACATGGGTTTAGAACAGGTCGCTCCTGTCTGTCTCAACTATTGGATCACTACGACAAGGTCCTAAATGCACTAGAAGACAAAAAGAATGCAGATGTAATATATACCGACTTTGCAAAAGCCTTCGACAAGTGTGACCATGGCGTAATAGCGCACAAAATGCGTGCTAAAGGAATAACAGGAAAAGTCGGTCGATGGATCTATAATTTCCTCACTAACAGAACACAGAGAGTAGTCGTCAACAGAGTAAAGTCCACAAGGCACAGTACTAGCTCCCATCTTGTTCCTCATCCTCATATCCGACATAGACAAGGATGTCAGCCACAGCACCGTGTCTTCCTTTGCAGATGACACCCGAATCTGCATGACAGTGTCTTCCATTGCAGACACTGCAAGGCTCCAGGCGGACATCAACCAAATCTTTCAGTGGGCTGCAGAAAACAATATGAAGTTCAACGATGAGAAATTTCAATTACTCAGATATGGTAAACATGAGGAAATTAAATCTTCATCAGAGTACAAAACAAATTCTGGCCACAAAATAGAGCGAAACACCAACGTCAAAGACCTGGGAGTGATTATGTCGGAGGATCTCACCTTCAAGGACCATAACATTGTATCAATCGCATCTGCTAGAAAAGTGACAGGATGGATAATGAGAACCTTCAAAACTAGGGAGGCCAAGCCCATGATGACACTCTTCAGGTCTCTTGTCCTATCTAGGCTGGAATATTGCTGCACTCTAACAACACCTTTCAAGGCAGGTGAAATTGCCGACCTAGAAAATGTACAGAGAACTTTCACGGCACGCATAACGGAGATAAAACACCTCAATTACTGGGAGCACTTGAGGTTTCTAAACCTGTATTCCCTGGAACGCAGGAGGGAGAGATACATGATTATATACACCTGGAAAATCCTAGAGGGACTAGTACCGAACTTGCACACGAAAATCACTCACTACAAAAGCAAAAGACTTGGCAGACGATGCACCATCCCCCCAATGAAAAGCAGGGGTGTCACTAGCACGTTAAGAGACCATACAATAAGTGTCAGGGGCCCAAGACTGTTCAACTGCCTCCCAGCACACATAAGGGGGATTACCAACAGACCCCTGGCAGTCTTCAAGCTGGCACTGGACAAGCACCTAAAGTCAGTTCCTGATCAGCCGGGCTGTGGCTCGTACGTTGGTTTGCGTGCAGCCAGCAGCAACAGCCTGGTTGATCAGGCGCTGATCCACCAGGAGGCCTGGTCACAGACCGGGCCGCGGGGGCGTTGACCCCCGAAACTCTCTCCAGGTAAACTCCAGGCATAGGAGAAGAAATACTTTGGGTTTCTTTCGATTTCATTTATGGCTTTTAGTTCTTCCCGCGATTCCTGACTCCTATAAGATTCCTTTAGCTTGAGTTCGATGCTTGCTATTTCTCTGACCAGTGTCTCCCTACGCATTTCAGATGTATTAACCTCTTTTAGCCACTCTGTTATTCTTTTCCATCGCCTGTAAAGGGAGCGCCTGTCTCTTTCTATTTTACATCTACTCCTCCTTTTTCTTAGAGGAATAAGCCTTGTGCATACATCGAGTGCCACCAAGTTAATCTGTTCTAGGCATACGTTGGGGTCTGTGTTGCTTAGTATATCTTCCCAGCTTATATCGATTAGGACTTGGTTTACTTGGTCTCACTTTATGTTTTTGTTATTGAAGTTGAATTTGGTGAATGCTCCCTCGTGACTAGTCTCATTATGTCGGTCTGGGACTCCACGCATACATGTCTGAACCTCAATTATGTTGTGATCTGAGTATATTGTTTTTGATATGGTGACATTTCTTATCAGATCATCATTGTTAGTGAAGATGAGGTCTAGTGTATTCTCCAGTCTAGTAGGCTCTATTATTTGCTTGTTTAAATTGAATTTTGTGCAGAGATTTAAAAGCTCGTGTGAGTGTGAGTTTTCATCAGAGCTGCCTCCTGGTGTTATTACTGCAACAATATTATTTGCTATATTCCTCCATTTTAGGTGCCTTAAGTTGAAATCCCCCAGGAGCAAGATGTTGGGTGCAGGAGCTGGAAGATTTTCCAAACAGTGGTCAATTTTTAACAGCTGTTCCTGGAATTGCTGGGATGTTGCATCCGGAGGCTTGTAGACTACCACGATGACTAGGTTTTGGTTCTCGACCTTTACTGCTAAAACTTCCACTACATCATTTGAGGCATTTAGCAGTTCTGTGCAAACAAGTGACTCTGCAATGTACAGTCCAACCCCCCCCCCTTTTGCCTGTTCACTCTGTCACATCTGTATAGGTTGTAACCTGGGATCCATATTTCGTTGTCCAAGTGATCCTTTATGTGGGTCTCAGTGAAAGCCGCGAACATTGCCTTTGCCTCTGCAAGCAGTCCATGGATGAAAGGTATTTTGTTGTTTGTTGCTGGCTTTAGATCCTGTATATTTGCAAAGAAGAATGTCATCGGACTGGTGGTATTGTTGGTACTGGGGGGGGGATAAGATTTCGTTCGGATTTTTAACCCCAGAGGGTTAGCCACTCAGGATAACCTAAGAAAGTCAGAACGTCATCGAGGACTGTCTAACTTATTTCCATTGGGGTCCTTAATCTTGTCCCCCAGGATGCGACCCACACCAGTCGACTAACACCCAGGTACCTATTTGCTGCTAGGTGTACAGGACAACAGGTGTAAGGAAACGTGTCGGAATTTCCACCCGCCGGGAATCGAACCCGGGCCCTCCGTGTGTGAAGCGGGAGCTTTAGCCACCGGGCCACACAAATGAATCACAAATGAGTCAGGTCATATGGTCATTTACTGTGTTGCTGTACAATCAGTAGAATGGAGTATTCTGTTAGGTAATGTAATTATAAAATAACAAAGTTTGAATGGGCCACAGGTTAAACATTTATGAGATACTATTATGAGAAACATTTGTGAGATACAATTATTCAGTATTTATTTAGTTGTAAGTGAGTAAGTGATTTTTGAGAAGAGACTTGAATTTATAAACAGGTAGTGTTTCTTTTATATTCACAGGTAATGAATTCCAGATTTTAGGGCGTTTTATGTGCATTGAGTTTTTGCATAGCGTGAGGTGGACACCAGGAACATCAAAGAGTGATCTGTGTCTTGTGTTATGGTCATGTGTTCTGTTGAGGTTGGTAAGGAGACGTTTGAGGGGAGGGTTTATATCAGAGTTAAGAGTTCTGTGTATGTAATATGTGAAAATTTGTGTGGACTGCCTCCAAGTGAGTCGCCTACCCTGGCAAACTCTGTTGACACCGAGCTCTGAGGTGGGTACCTCAGCCTCACAAGTGGCTTATAGAACAGATTTTCACAAATGATTGGTATTGCAAGAAACCTCGCCTGCATGCACGTATAAAGGACTAACTTACTTGGTGTTGCAGCATATATCCTGATCTTCAACTTCCTAAGCCTAGCTTTAGCCCCTTTGGACTTCCCCTCGGGAACCACGTGCAACCGGGAGCATTAATTCCTGCAATATTCAATCGTAATTAGTGTCCTGCTTGCACCTCAGAAATTCCTATATCCAAGAGGGTATGTATCCCCTAGTATAACTATGCAGACTTAGACACTAGCTTCAGACGGCTCTGAGACACTGGTACTTACTGGGCATGCTCTCTCTGTAGCACGCCGAACCCACAGTTAACTCAACCCACAATCTCCCAAGACACTGGCCAGAACCTACGGGAAAAGGTGATCTTGTCTTACTGTATGGGCTGATGGAGGAGATCATCTACGGTACATCGAGGTGCCTCTACCAGATTTCCCCAGGTCTCAGATGTGAAGACACATGGGGGCGCCGACTGCTGTTCTCGGCACATCTTGTCCAGTCGGTGTCTGTCGTAAGAAGGCGCTATTCTGTCTTTGTGACCCGCACCTCCTCAATCAAGCTAGGGCTGCCAGTTCTCCCTAGCTAACTTATCCTAGTGTTTGCCTACATTATCGGCCTATAACTACCTATGTTAAGGTCTTAGGTCTACTTTTTCATTATCTACAGATGCCTTAGTTTACCTGGAGTTTACCTGGAGAGAGTTCCGGGGGTCAACGCCCCCGCGGCCCGGTCTGTGACCAGGCCTCCTGGTGGATCAGAGCCTGATCAACCAGGCTGTTGCTGCTGGCTGCACGCAAACCAACGTACGAGCCACAGCCCGGCTGATCCGGAACCGACTTTAGGTGCTTGTCCAGTGTCAGCTTGAAGACTGCCAGGGGTCTGTTGGTAATCCCCCTTATGTGTGCTGGGAGGCAGTTGAACTGTCTCGGGCCCCTGACACTTATTGTATGGTCTCTTAACGTGCTAGTGACACCCCTGCTTTTCATTGGGGGGATGGTGCATCGTCTGCCAAGTCTTTTGCTTTCGTAGTGACTGATTCTCGTGTGCAAGTTCGGTACTAGTCCCTCTAGGATTTTCCAGGTGTATATAATCATGTATCTCTCCCTCCTGCGTTCCAGGGAATACAGGTTTAGGAACCTCAAGTGCTCCCAATAATTGAGGTGTTTTATCTCCGTTATGCGCGCCGTGAAAGTTCTCTGCACATTTTCTAGGTCGGCAATTTCACCTGCCTTGAAAGGTGCTGTTAGTGTGCAGCAATATTCCAGCCTAGATAGAACAAGTGACCTGAAGAGTGTCATCATGGGCTTGGCCTCCCTAGTTTTGAAGGTTCTCATTATCCATCCTGTCATTTTTCTAGCAGATGCGATTGATACAATGTTATGGTCCTTGAAGGTGAGATCCTCCGACATGATCACTCCCAGGTCTTTGACGTTGGTGTTTCGCTCTATTTTGTGGCCAGAATTTGTTTTGTACTCTGATGAAGATTTAATTTCCTCGTGTTTACCATATCTGAGTAATTGAAATTTCTCATCGTTGAACTTCATATTGTTTTCTGCAGCCCACTGAAAGATTCGGTTGATGTCCGCCTGGAGCTTTGCAGTGTCTGCAATGGAAGACACTGTCATGCAGATTCGGGTGTCATCTGCAAAGGAAGACACGGTGCTGTGGCTGACATCCTTGTCTATGTCGGATATGAGGATGAGGAACAAGATGGGAGCGAGTACTGTGCCTTGTGGAACAGAGCTTTTCACCGTAGCTGCCTCGGACTTTACTCTGTTGACGACTACTCTCTGTGTTCTGTTAGTGAGGAAATTATAGATCCATCGACCGACTTTTCCTGTTATCCCTTTAGCACGCATTTTGTGCGCTATTACGCCATGGTCACACTTGTCGAAGGCTTTTGCAAAGTCTGTATATATTACATCTGCATTCTTTTTATCTTCTAGTGCATTTAGGACCTTGTCGTAGTGATCCAATAGTTGAGACAGACAGGAGCGACCTGTTCTAAACCCATGTTGCCCTGGGTTGTGTAACTGATGGGTTTCTAGATGGGTGGTGATCTTGCTTCTTAGGACCCTTTCAAAGATTTTTATGATATGGGATGTTAGTGCTATCGGTCTGTAGTTCTTTGCTGTTGCTTTACTGCCCCCTTTGTTGAGTGGGGCTATGTCTGTTGTTTTTAGTAACTGTGGGACGACCCCCGTGTCCATGCTCCCTCTCCATAGGATGGAAAAGGCTCGTGATAGGGGCTTCTTGCAGTTCTTGATGAACACGGAGTTCCATGAGTCTGGCCCTGGGGCAGAGTGCATGGGCATGTCATTTATCGCCTGTTCGAAGTCATTTGGCGTCAGGATAACATCGGATAGGCATGTCTTAACCAAATTTTGTGGCTCTCTCATAAAAAATTCGTTTTGATCATCGACTCTCAGTCTGGTTAGCGGCTTGCTAAAAACTTGCTAAAAACCTTTACAAAAATTCAATGTATGTCAAAGGCCCTAAAATCTGGAACACCCTACCTGAGAACTCTAGAACTGCAGACACATTCATCACCTTCAAAACTACCATTAGAAAACATCTTATCTCCCTGATACACCCCATCAACTAACTACCCGAATACCACCTGGTGGTTCTCACTTGCACTCACTCACCCATTTGACCATAAACAGAAATATTAATCTCAATCTTAAAATAATGAATCCTATGATACTCCAATACTGAAACTATGTACTGTGCCAAAACAAAAGCATTCACATTGCTAAACTCACAAACTAGTATTTAGTCACTTAGCCATAATACCAACTTACCTCATAATTTGTAATATTTTAAAATAAAGAATTAAACTAAGTCTGCCCGAAATGCCTAGCCATGCTAGGCGTTCTAGTGGTACACTCTGTAATCAATATTTAACTACATGTAAACCACACAACAACCAAATTCTGTAAATTCAACATTGTAATCTTTATAGAGAATAAACTTTGAATTTGAATTTGAATTTGAATTTGGGACTTGAGTAGCTCACTCATTTCCTTGCTGTCATCTGTGTAGGACCCATCTTGTTTAAGTAGGGGCCTAATACTGGATGTTGTTCTCGACTTTGATTTGGCAAGATCACCACCCATCTAGAAACCCATCAGTTACACAACCCAGGGCAACATGGGTTTAGAACAGGTCGCTCCTGTCTGTCTCAACTATTGGATCACTACGACAAGGTCCTAAATGCACTAGAAGACAAAAAGAATGCAGATGTAATATATACCGACTTTGCAAAAGCCTTCGACAAGTGTGACCATGGCGTAATAGCGCACAAAATGCGTGCTAAAGGAATAACAGGAAAAGTCGGTCGATGGATCTATAATTTCCTCACTAACAGAACACAGAGAGTAGTCGTCAACAGAGTAAAGTCCACAAGGCACAGTACTAGCTGCCATCTTGTTCCTCATCCTCATATCCGACATAGACAAGGATGTCAGCCACAGCACCGTGTCTTCCTTTGCAGATGACACCCGAATCTGCATGACAGTGTCTTCCATTGCAGACACTGCAAGGCTCCAGGCGGACATCAACCAAATCTTTCAGTGGGCTGCAGAAAACAATATGAAGTTCAACGATGAGAAATTTCAATTACTCAGATATGGTAAACATGAGGAAATTAAATCTTCATCAGAGTACAAAACAAATTCTGGCCACAAAATAGAGCGAAACACCAACGTCAAAGACCTGGGAGTGATTATGTCGGAGGATCTCACCTTCAAGGACCATAACATTGTATCAATCGCATCTGCTAGAAAAGTGACAGGATGGATAATGAGAACCTTCAAAACTAGGGAGGCCAAGCCCATGATGACACTCTTCAGGTCTCTTGTCCTATCTAGGCTGGAATATTGCTGCACTCTAACAACACCTTTCAAGGCAGGTGAAATTGCCGACCTAGAAAATGTACAGAGAACTTTCACGGCACGCATAACGGAGATAAAACACCTCAATTACTGGGAGCGCTTGAGGTTTCTAAACCTGTATTCCCTGGAACGCAGGAGGGAGAGATACATGATTATATACACCTGGAAAATCCTAGAGGGACTAGTACCGAACTTGCACACGAAAATCACTCACTACAAAAGCAAAAGACTTGGCAGACGATGCACCATCCCCCCAATGAAAAGCAGGGGTGTCACTAGCACGTTAAGAGACCATACAATAAGTGTCAGGGGCCCAAGACTGTTCAACTGCCTCCCAGCACACATAAGGGGGATTACCAACAGACCCCTGGCAGTCTTCAAGCTGGCACTGGACAAGCACCTAAAGTCAGTTCCTGATCAGCCGGGCTGTGGCTCGTACGTTGGTTTGCGTGCAGCCAGCAGCAACAGCCTGGTTGATCAGGCGCTGATCCACCAGGAGGCCTGGTCACAGACCGGGCCGCGGGGGCGTTGACCCCCGAAACTCTCTCCAGGTAAACTCCAGGCATAGGAGAAGAAATACTTTGGGTTTCTTTCGATTTCATTTATGGCTTTTAGTTCTTCCCGCGATTCCTGACTCCTATAAGATTCCTTTAGCTTGAGTTCGATGCTTGCTATTTCTCTGACCAGTGTCTCCCTACGCATTTCAGATGTATTAACCTCTTTTAGCCACTCTGTTATTCTTTTCCATCGCCTGTAAAGGGAGCGCCTGTCTCTTTCTATTTTACATCTACTCCTCCTTTTTCTTAGAGGAATAAGCCTTGTGCATACATCGAGTGCCACCAAGTTAATCTGTTCTAGGCATACGTTGGGGTCTGTGTTGCTTAGTATATCTTCCCAGCTTATATCGATTAGGACTTGGTTTACTTGGTCTCACTTTATGTTTTTGTTATTGAAGTTGAATTTGGTGAATGCTCCCTCGTGACTAGTCTCATTATGTCGGTCTGGGACTCCACGCATACATGTCTGAACCTCAATTATGTTGTGATCTGAGTATATTGTTTTTGATATGGTGACATTTCTTATCAGATCATCATTGTTAGTGAAGATGAGGTCTAGTGTATTCTCCAGTCTAGTAGGCTCTATTATTTGCTTGTTTAAATTGAATTTTGTGCAGAGATTTAAAAGCTCGTGTGAGTGTGAGTTTTCATCAGAGCTGCCTCCTGGTGTTATTACTGCAACAATATTATTTGCTATATTCCTCCATTTTAGGTGCCTTAAGTTGAAATCCCCCAGGAGCAAGATGTTGGGTGCAGGAGCTGGAAGATTTTCCAAACAGTGGTCAATTTTTAACAGCTGTTCCTGGAATTGCTGGGATGTTGCATCCGGAGGCTTGTAGACTACCACGATGACTAGGTTTTGGTTCTCGACCTTTACTGCTAAAACTTCCACTACATCATTTGAGGCATTTAGCAGTTCTGTGCAAACAAGTGACTCTGCAATGTACAGTCCAACCCCCCCCCCTTTTGCCTGTTCACTCTGTCACATCTGTATAGGTTGTAACCTGGGATCCATATTTCGTTGTCCAAGTGATCCTTTATGTGGGTCTCAGTGAAAGCCGCGAACATTGCCTTTGCCTCTGCAAGCAGTCCATGGATGAAAGGTATTTTGTTGTTTGTTGCTGGCTTTAGATCCTGTATATTTGCAAAGAAGAATGTCATCGGACTGGTGGTATTGTTGGTACTGGGGGGGGGATAAGATTTCGTTCGGATTTTTAACCCCAGAGGGTTAGCCACTCAGGATAACCCAAGAAAGTCAGAACGTCATCGAGGACTGTCTAACTTATTTCCATTGGGGTCCTTAATCTTGTCCCCCAGGATGCGACCCACACCAGTCGACTAACACCCAGGTACCTATTTGCTGCTAGGTGTACAGGACAACAGGTGTAAGGAAACGTGTCGGAATTTCCACCCGCCGGGAATCGAACCCGGGCCCTCCGTGTGTGAAGTGGGAGCTTTAGCCACCGGGCCACACAAATGAATCACAAATGAGTCAGGTCATATGGTCATTTACTGTGTTGCTGTACAATCAGTAGAATGGAGTATTCTGTTAGGTAATGTAATTATAAAATAACAAAGTTTGAATGGGCCACAGGTTAAACATTTATGAGATACTATTATGAGAAACATTTGTGAGATACAATTATTCAGTATTTATTTAGTTGTAAGTGAGTAAGTGATTTTTGAGAAGAGACTTGAATTTATAAACAGGTAGTGTTTCTTTTATATTCACAGGTAATGAATTCCAGATTTTAGGGCGTTTTATGTGCATTGAGTTTTTGCATAGCGTGAGGTGGACACCAGGAACATCAAAGAGTGATCTGTGTCTTGTGTTATGGTCATGTGTTCTGTTGAGGTTGGTAAGGAGACGTTTGAGGGGAGGGTTTATATCAGAGTTAAGAGTTCTGTGTATGTAATATGTGAAAATTTGTGTGGACTGCCTCCAAGTGAGTCGCCTACCCTGGCAAACTCTGTTGACACCGAGCTCTGAGGTGGGTACCTCAGCCTCACAAGTGGCTTATAGAACAGATTTTCACAAATGATTGGTATTGCAAGAAACCTCGCCTGCATGCACGTATAAAGGACTAACTTACTTGGTGTTGCAGCATATATCCTGATCTTCAACTTCCTAAGCCTAGCTTTAGCCCCTTTGGACTTCCCCTCGGGAACCACGTGCAACCGGGAGCATTAATTCCTGCAATATTCAATCGTAATTAGTGTCCTGCTTGCACCTCAGAAATTCCTATATCCAAGAGGGTATGTATCCCCTAGTATAACTATGCAGACTTAGACACTAGCTTCAGACGGCTCTGAGACACTGGTACTTACTGGGCATGCTCTCTCTGTAGCACGCCGAACCCACAGTTAACTCAACCCACAATCTCCCAAGACACTGGCCAGAACCTACGGGAAAAGGTGATCTTGTCTTACTGTATGGGCTGATGGAGGAGATCATCTACGGTACATCGAGGTGCCTCTACCAGATTTCCCCAGGTCTCAGATGTGAAGACACATGGGGGCGCCGACTGCTGTTCTCGGCACATCTTGTCCAGTCGGTGTCTGTCGTAAGAAGGCGCTATTCTGTCTTTGTGACCCGCACCTCCTCAATCAAGCTAGGGCTGCCAGTTCTCCCTAGCTAACTTATCCTAGTGTTTGCCTACATTATCGGCCTATAACTACCTATGTTAAGGTCTTAGGTCTACTTTTTCATTATCTACAGATGCCTTAGTTTACCTGGAGTTTACCTGGAGAGAGTTCCGGGGGTCAACGCCCCCGCGGCCCGGTCTGTGACCAGGCCTCCTGGTGGATCAGAGCCTGATCAACCAGGCTGTTGCTGCTGGCTGCACGCAAACCAACGTACGAGCCACAGCCCGGCTGATCCGGAACCGACTTTAGGTGCTTGTCCAGTGTCAGCTTGAAGACTGCCAGGGGTCTGTTGGTAATCCCCCTTATGTGTGCTGGGAGGCAGTTGAACTGTCTCGGGCCCCTGACACTTATTGTATGGTCTCTTAACGTGCTAGTGACACCCCTGCTTTTCATTGGGGGGATGGTGCATCGTCTGCCAAGCCTTTTGCTTTCGTAGTGACTGATTCTCGTGTGCAAGTTCGGTACTAGTCCCTCTAGGATTTTCCAGGTGTATATAATCATGTATCTCTCCCTCCTGCGTTCCAGGGAATACAGGTTTAGGAACCTCAAGCGCTCCCAATAATTGAGGTGTTTTATCTCCGTTATGCGTGCCGTGAAAGTTCTCTGCACATTTTCTAGGTCGGCAATTTCACCTGCCTTGAAAGGTGCTGTTAGTGTGCAGCAATATTCCAGCCTAGATAGAACAAGTGACCTGAAGAGTGTCATCATGGGCTTGGCCTCCCTAGTTTTGAAGGTTCTCATTATCCATCCTGTCATTTTTCTAGCAGATGCGATTGATACAATGTTATGGTCCTTGAAGGTGAGATCCTCCGACATGATCACTCCCAGGTCTTTGACGTTGGTGTTTCGCTCTATTTTGTGGCCAGAATTTGTTTTGTACTCTGATGAAGATTTAATTTCCTCATGTTTACCATATCTGAGTAATTGAAATTTCTCATCGTTGAACTTCATATTGTTTTCTGCAGCCCACTGAAAGATTTGGTTGATGTCCGCCTGGAGCTTTGCAGTGTCTGCAATGGAAGACACTGTCATGCAGATTCGGGTGTCATCTGCAAAGGAAGACACGGTGCTGTGGCTGACATCCTTGTCTATGTCGGATATGAGGATGAGGAACAAGATGGGAGCGAGTACTGTGCCTTGTGGAACAGAGCTTTTCACCGTAGCTGCCTCGGACTTTACTCTGTTGACGACTACTCTCTGTGTTCTGTTAGTGAGGAAATTATAGATCCATCGACCGACTTTTCCTGTTATTCCTTTAGCACGCATTTTGTGCGCTATTACGCCATGGTCACACTTGTCGAAGGCTTTTGCAAAGTCTGTATATATTACATCTGCATTCTTTTTGTCTTCTAGTGCATTTAGGACCTTGTCGTAGTGATCCAATAGTTGAGACAGACAAGAGCGACCTGTTCTAAACCCATGTTGCCCTGGGTTGTAAACCTAATATTGGTGTACTACCAGTAAAACTACCTACTCCTTCCCTGAAGAGTAAATCTATAAATTAAATAAGCTTACCAACAACCGCCAACCAGGGAATGCCTTGTTTGGGAGGGTTTAAGGGCCGTCCGGCTCGGATGACCCGACGGCCATGCTGGATCTGAGCTGTGGAACTATTTGGACCAAATAAATTTCCACATAATAGGTACAGTAATAAGTATGGATGTTTTGTATGGTGAGTAGGTTTAGAGTTTTGAATATTGGTGGAGTGTGCTGCCTGTAGTGGGAAGTTGTTATCATTCTGACTGCAGCCTTTTGTTGGGTAATTAGTGGTCTGAGATTGTTTATTGTTGTTGAGCCCCGTAATGCTATGCATATAAGTGGCTTTGGCATGCTGCTCTTACCTGTATTTTTTGTACCTCTGTATGTATGCTTAAATTACTAAATAAATAAATAAATAAATAAATAAATGCACAAATTCCAGAGGTGAGATAGGGGTAAATGAGAGAGTGATATAGGGCCAGGAGGGCTGACTGTGGAACATAGTACCGTATCTTCGATAGTATGCCTACGATCTTGGAAATTTTCTTGGAAATTTGTTGTATGTTTTTGAAATTTGAGTCTCTTATCAAGGTGGATTCCTAGGAATTTTCCCTCTGTAAGCTTTGTGATAGATGATCCGTTTATCATTATGTTAAGAGGGACGTCTGTAGCTCTGTTACCAAACTGAATGAAGTATGTTTTGTCAATGTTTAGAGTAAGTTTGTTAGTCCTCATCCCGGTAGATATTTTTTGTTGTAGATGAATGGTTCAGAGAACCGACGCGTTGATAAATTAGACACATGTGCATCTCTTGGGTATCTTTATTAAGGAAACGTTTTGCCACACAGTGGCTTCATCAGTCCATACACAGGAGAAACTTGAAGAACAGGAGGAGAATGAGGTAATCAGTCCCTCAACCTTGAGTCGATGTGGTCAGTCCATCAGTCTTGAATAGAATACGGCATATGAGCAGAGAAGCAGCTTATAAACCATAGGCAGGAGAGGTGCAGCAGTTGTAGGTGGTGTCACATTTACCCACTGTGGAAGTAGGTCGTGCCCAAGGGTTAGGGAGCTGTTTAGCGAATAAATGTAGCACTTTTGTTTACCGTCCGATTTCCTCCAGTTTTTTTGCACAAGACAAAGTGTTTTCACTCTTTCTTGAAAATATTTATCAAAAATATACCTCAAACAACAACTGAGAAAAGACTGAAAAAGGACTGATTTACTGAAAATGCCCTTTGGTACGGCGGTAGGCCTATATGGGACGACGTAAGGTTGTTTGGACACTTGGTGCCGAGAGAACAATGCTTATACGTATTTATAATTGTTACCTTTCCTCTAAATAACTTATCTTTATTTCACAAAAAAATAAAGTTTGTTAGTTCTTGGAATGCTGCAGAAAATCTGCCCTTTACTCCCACATAACTTCCAAAGTATTTGGAATATTTCCAAAAATTAATAACTGTTAATTAGAGAAATCATTATTCCACAATTTCTGTGAATATTATTACATTTAATTAAGTAATAAAGGCAGACTATGTACCGTAAAGTGAATAAGTTACTTTCGAGATATTGGCCTGGAGCGCCGGCCGGCCCACCGTCTGAAAAAAAAAAAAATCCCGAAAATCGCGTTTGTTTAGGTGTATTTATTAGTAAACTGATGTTCTAGTGCAATTAACCTCTTCAAATCAACGTTTTCTCTTACTCAGAGACCAAAGAATACATGAGAGTAGTAATTCATTTATATCGAAATATTCCCGATGGTCTCTCACCATATTACGGCTTATTTTATTCAGTCTAGAGTATATTACATGTTTGTATGTTATTTATAGTGTTTATTATATCATATTAGATCAATTCCGATAGATAAATAAGCCAGTTTTTAGTTAGTTTAATATGTTTATTATGCACCCCATACCCATCCTGTGGGCGGTAGTCAAAAGATTACAGAGGTACATAATGGGTCCAGGGACTGGACTCCAAAGTTTTGATAGCTGAGCGAATTACAGAGGTAATGAATTCACAATTTACAAAGGTAATGAACTCACAATTTACAAAGGTAATGAACTCCAGGTAGGTCTAGTCACAATCATGACAAGTTACAAAGGTATTTACAGATTACAGAGGTACACAATGGGTCCAGGGACCGGGCTCCAAAGTTTTGATGGCTGAACTAGTTACAAGGTAATACAACAAATAAGCCATAGAGTTGATATAAGCTGATATAAGCGTAATAATGAAGTGATTTCTCCTGGCACTCTCTGGAGCGGTGGTAGGCCTGGTAGGCCTCTGCCTACTGTTTTATGATGCAAAATAGTCAGTTATTATATTAGAAAGAATAATGCAAGAAAAAGAGATAAAAAACAAGGAAAAAATCCCCCAAAAATATATGGGCTGTGAGCAGACGCACTACCCACACCACAGTCACCATATCTGATATAAATGGCTATAATTTCTTGTAGAAACGTCGTAGAGCATTCATTCTGGTACCATTGTATTACCAAAGAGTTAAGCTATTTTTCGGTATGAATAACTCAATTTCCATAATTTTTCGATTTTTTTTTGACAGCACGCGGAAAATTGCGATACAGCCCCGTTAGGCAAGTGAAGAAATCCCAAGTATTAAGATCCCAAGAAGTTGCAGTGTCTGACAGGATTGTAGATGAATGGTTCAGAGAACCGACATGTTGTTGAATTAGACACATGTGCAACTCTTGGGTTACCTGGAGGTATCTTTATTAAGGAAACGTTTCGCCACACAGTGGCTTCATCAGTCCATACACAGGAGAAACTTGAAGAACAGGAGGAGAATGAGGTAATCAGTCCCTCAACCTTGAGTATAGAATACGCCATATTCTATTCAAGATTGATGGACTGACCACATCGACTCAAGGTTGAGGGACTGATTACCTCATTCTCCTCCTGTTCTTCAAGTTTCTCCTGTGTATGGACTGATGAAGCCTCTGTGTGGCGAAACGTTTCCTTAATAATGATACCTCCAGGTAACCCAAGAGTTGCACATGTGTCTAATTTATCAACGTGTCGGTTCTGTGAACCATTCATCTACAATCCTGTCAGACACTGCAACTTCTTGGGATCTCAATACTTGGGAATTCTTTGCTTACCTAACCCTTGGGCACGACCTACTTCCACATTGGGCAAATGTGACACCACCTACAACCTCTGCACCTCTCCTGCCTACGGTTTATAAGCTGCTTCTCTGCTCATACTCCGTATTCTTTTCAAGATTGATGGACTGACCACATCGACTCAAGTTGAGGGACTGATTACCTCATTCTCCTCCTGTTCTTCAAGTTTCTCCTGTGTATGGACTGATGAAGCCACTGTGTGGCGAAACGTTTCCTTAATAAAGATACCCAAGAGTTGCACATGTGTCTAATTTATCAGATATTTTCTGTAAATCGGTATTCACAGTATTGGCTAGCATGACTGGGTTCAGGTGAGAGAAGAAGTATGTAGTGTCATCTGCAAATAGTGTGGGTTTGAGTAGTTGCGATGCATTTGGTAGGTCATTTATGTATATGAGAAAGAGAAGAGGGCCTAGGACACTTCCTTGTGGGACACCAACTGTAATTGGCTGTGCGGAAGAGTTTGCCCCATTTGTGTACACATACTGGCTTCTGTTGCTGAGATATGACTTTAGGTAGTTGAGGGAGTGCCCTCTTATACCATAGTGTGACAATTTTATGTGGAGCAAGTCATGGTCAACTGTATCAAAAGCTTTACGTAAGTCAATGAAGATCCCCAGTGGGACTTCTTTTTTCTCTATTGCAGTGTATATATGTTCTAGCATGTGTATAATAGCATCATTAGTATTTTTATTAGGCCTGAACCCAAATTGACAGGGGTTGAGTATGTTGTGGGAGATGAGGTAGGAATAGATTCTCTTATGAATTAATTTTTCGAAGATTTTAGAGAGAGGGTGTGAGTTGGATATTGGCCTATAGTTATTCAAGTCTGTTTGGTCTCCTCCTTTATGGATCGGGGTGACTTGCTATTTTGAGAACTGTAGGGAAGGTAGAGGATTCGATGGATTTGTCAGCTCTCCTTGCACTGTATCATTGACTCATCTACCCTTATCTCACATATGGAATTTGTGCATGGGGATCAACAACATCAAATCACCTAAGGCCTCTAATAACCCAGCAAAAGGCTGCAATCAGAATGATAAAAGAAATCCCACTCGCGACAGCGTACTCCACCAATATTCGAAAGTCTAAATTTACTCACCATAAAGAACATCCACACTTATTCATGTGCCTTCTACATACATAGAACAATACACACAAATATAAACCTTCAACTCAAACTTCTCCTCACCAACCTTAGCAGGACACACGACCATAACACAAGACACAGATCTCTTTTTGATGTACCCCGTGTCCATGTCACACTCTGTATAAACCCTATGCACATAAAGGGCCCCAAAATCTGGAATTCATTACCAGAACATACTAAAGTAACCATGCCTAAAAATCACTTTAAGACTCTTCTAAAAAAAAAAAAAAACAGAACACTTACTCGCCCAGGACTAAATAATCAACACTCAATATTTAACATTACCAATAATTCTCCCAGTTACTTAAATCTTAAAACTTCAAGACAACATATAGCAAATTGATCATCTTTTGTTATACATTGTAATGTGACAAATTTGTACAACTATAATTCTTCAATATCGAAATGTTCAAATGTCATTGTTTCAAATACTGAATACTCCCACTCCAGGCAGCATGCTCCACCAATATTCAAAAGTCTAAACTTACTGTACAAAATATCCATACTTATTATTGTGCCTACTACATACATAGAACAATAACTCAGATAGTAAGTAAGTAAGTTAAGTTTATTCAGGTATACACAAATACAGTTACATAGATTATCATACATAGAAGCATATGTGTAGAGAACCTGGGATAACCCAAAAAAAGTCAGACAGAGTGACTTATTTCCATTGTGGTCCTTTTACCTTATTATTATAATATAAAGGTTATAATATTTTTTTATTATTCTATAATGAAGATAACATCTTATTATCATACTAAAAAGACTATCTACTACACAAGGGTCATTAAGACTATCTACAATACGAGGGTCATTACTAGGAATAAGGTAAAATTTACACGTGTTAACTAAAAAATAAAAAATCATTCCCCTCCCTTTCTGTAGCTACATTCATCAGACACCTTTTGGCACTCTTCTTGAACTGGTTCATGTTATGACTGGCTTTGCCATGTGCGGGCAGTCTGTTCCATTCCTTTATTGCTGTACAATAAAAGGTGTTTGAAGCCTGGCCACTGACTGTGGGTACTACAAAGTTGTGCTCTCTCCCCCTAGTACTATGATTCTTTGGTTCCCAACCTTGACAAAATTGGCAGCAAGATATTCTGGACACTGTGAGCAATTTTATAAACTTGATTTAATTTCAGTTGTTTTACTCTGTCTTCAACATTCAGCATATCCAACTGCTGTAATTCATTCTGGCCTACATGTTCTCTTAGTCCCAGCCCCAGGATGAATCTTACGATTTTGTTCTGGGTGATTTGCAGTCTATCAGTTTTTTTGTCAAGGCAGAGTACCATGAAGAGCAAGCATAATCCATAGGACACTGTATAAGAGCTAGACATAAGGTCCTGCGAGCCTCAGTAGGTAGACACTGTTGTGGAAAATTACATTTATCTGAATGTAACTCATTATGTACATAACAGTAAATGATAACAAAGATAATTATTATTTATCAGTTACATAGACAAGTAGGAATTTGGGACACCTAGGTCGCAAAAATGTCCCCCTTCGATACCTACCACTGTCATATCCACAAGTTGCTCTAGACCTATTAATTACAAATGAAATATACATCACCAGGAATTCTGGTAAATATATAAATTTGTGGACTGTATATTAAAATTAATAAACGATTATATATATACAATTTACATAACAGAAGGAGAATATCTTAATATCACTCACCAATTTGACTGGAGATTAATGTGTATCATACTCAGAAAACCTCACTGTCTATCTATGAAAATAACACTGGCCAGAGTTACAACGTAAGACTTATCTGAGGTTCCTGGAGCTGTCTTGTCCAGTCGCCTGATATCTTAGGTTATGCAGGAATGCACATCCAACAATTTCGGCTCCTATTTGAGAGGTGTCAACCCAATTTTACCTCTAGAGCACGAAAATTCTTCCCAGTATTCACTAACGTTTGTGTTGTCTCAATTCAAACATAGCAAGTCCCTTCTGCGCAGGTGCAGCTTCTTCCCATTTTTTATAACATAAATTTTTATTAAATACAGTATGGCCATCTATTTACATATAACTACTGTATTTCTGGAAAATATATACAGTATTTTCCGCAACTGTGTTTGTCTATAGAGGAACTTCAGTCTAGCATTCGCTTTCTTTACTACACTGTTCCCTATCAATTCTCCTGACATGCATGGGTCAAAGGGGATTCCCAGATATTTTACTGATGAAACCAAAGTGATGGGCTCCCATTACACTGGACATTAAAATTATTTACCTTTCTCAGTTTATGTTTCGTGCCAAAGAGAATGGCTTCAGTTTTCCCGAGGTGTAATGATAGTTTGTTGTCTACTAACCATTTGCTGAAGGACTCCAGTTCCAGTGTTAATACATTAGCTATATCTTGTGGGTCTTTACCTGACACTAGCAGAGCACTGTCATCTGCATACAGTAGGAGTTTGCAATTGACACAATATAAGAATAATAAGGGACCCAGAATACTACCTTGGGGAACTCCACTTGTTATCAGCAGGGGTTCTGATTCCGTTTTGTGATTTTGACAATTTGTCTCCTGTTGATAAGGTAGGATTTAAACCAGTCTACAGAACCTATACCGATAGCTTGAAGTTTCTTGCATAATATATTGTGGTTGACAGTATCGAAGGCCTTTTGCAGGTCTAAGGTTACCATACCTATGAGGTTCCCCATTGACATTTCAGTTCTCAGGTAATCCATCAGATTAATTAGGGAGTTGTCTTTTGAGTAAGATCTTCTAAAGCCTGATTGATAGCTATGGAGAATGTTGTTGTCATTAAGGTACTTAACTACTTGACAGTACACTGCCCTCTCTAGAATTTTTGATATCATACTGAGTATACTAACAGGCCTATAGTTGCTTACATCAAACCTACTATTTTCTTGAAGATAGGAGAAACTCTGGCCTCCTTGAACCCCTCCGGTACTGTATTAGTGGTGATTGACAGATTTATTATGTGAGCAATAGGGATTGACAGTTCAGAAGCACCATCTTTTAGGAACTTAAATGGGATGTTATCCAGGCCAGTGCTCTTAGTTGGGTTCAACCTGCTTAGTTTTTTGAATAAAGTCATGAGATACACTTACTAGTTGACAACTGTTTGGGGTTACCCCTTTATTGGTACAGTATGTTTGAAACTTATCAAGGTCTGTGTTAAAGGTATTTGATGCATCTGGTAGTCTACTTACTAGTGTTGATGCAACAGATGTGTAGTAGGAATTAAAACAATTTGCCACCTTAGATGCTTCGTGGCATACCTCGATGTAAACCAAACCCTCCCCTCAAACTTCTCCTTACCAACCTCAATGGAACACATGACCATAACACAAGGCACAGCTCACTCTTTGATGTTCCCCATGTCCATCTCACACAATGTAAAAACTCAATGCACATGGACTCCAACTTATGCCTAGATCAGATTAACTATGTGGCACTCGATGTATGTTCAAGGCATATTCCTTTAAGAAAAATGAGGAGTTGATGTAAAATAGAAAGAGACAGGCGCTCCCTTTACAGGCGATGGAAAAGAATAACATAGTGGCTAAAAGAGGCCAATATATTTGAAATGCATAGGGAGACGCTGGTCAGAGAAATAGCAAACATCGAACTTAAGCTAAAGGAATCTTATAGGAGTCAGGAATCGTGGGAAGAACTAAAAACCATAAATAAAATCGAAAGAAACCCATAGTATTTCTTTTCTTATGCCAAATCAAAGTCGAGAACAACATCCAGTATTGGGCCCCTACTTAAACAAGATGGGTCCTACACAGATGACAGGAAGGAAATGAGTGAGCTACTCAAGTCCCAGTATGATTTAGTTTTTAGCAAGCCGCTAACCAGACTGAGAGTCGAAGATCTAAATGATTTTTTTTTATGAAAGAGCCACAGAATTTGGTAAATACAAGCCTGTCTGATGTTATCCTGACGTCAAATGACTTCAAACAGGCGATAAATGACATTCCCATGCACTCTGCTCCAGCTCCAGACTCATGAAACTCCGTATTCATCAAGAACTGAAAGAAGCCCCTATCACGTGCTTTTAACATCCTATGGAGAGGGAGCATGGACACTGGGGTCGTCCCAGAGTTACTAAAAACAACAGACATAGCCCCACTCCACAAAGGTGGCAGTAAAGCAATAGCAAAGAACTTCAGACCGATAGCACTAACATCCCATATCATAAAAATCTTTGAAAGGGTCCTAAGAAGTAAGATCTCCACCCATCTAGATACCAATCAATTACACAACCCAGGGCAACATGGGTTTAGAGCAGGTCGCTCCTGTCTGTCCCAAACTACTGGACCACTACGACAAGGTCCTAGTTGCACTAGAAGACAAAAAGAATGCAGATGTAATATGCACAGACTTTGCAAAAGCCTTCGACAAGTTTTTAGATTTTGCCACCGAAGTGGCTAGTTTATTGTGCACCCCATATCCATCCTGTGGACGGTAGCGCAAGAGCAAATGGATACACAAAAGGCCTAGGAACTAGGCCCCAAAGGGTTAACAGGAATACATATGGATTTATATCTACATATCTATAGTTCACTTCTCTGTTACAAGCAAATTTAGGAAATTTGCTTAGTATATCTGGTATCTTATTTTCATTAATAAGATATCTTGACATGTCACATAGGTTATTATACTGTCTGTCTCTGTATTCTTCAATAAGTGGACAATTAAGCACATAGTGTTCAAGACAGTGACCATATGCCTGATCACATAATTTACATTTACATTCGTCACACAACCTTTGAGTGGTGAGTACATGCACTGCTGCTGCCCCTAGTGTTGGTTGGTGGCAAATTTATTTTCTCAAGATGGCGCTGAACAGCAGGAGATGCATCAATACAGTCTGTCTTGAGCTGATCCGTGAGGCAGTTACAGGATCTTCTATGGATTTGTTATTACCGGCGATAATTTGCGATACATATGGTATAGCGAATGAGGAGATCTGTGGAGTGGCACTCAACGGAACGACGAGGATCTTCGTGAAATTAACATCTGCATCTCTATATGAGGCGGTGGTTGACAAGTACCAGGAGACCACTATAGCTGTCAATTATGCGATTAAAATGACACTACGTCATCCCATCGTAAGTAGTGTTACCGGATTTTAGGACCCAAGTATTTGTGACATACACTGGTCAATGTCGAATGTGTCGCTTGTGTAGGTCATATGACCACATTGTGGTGCAGCGTGGAAAGTGAAGGGGAAATTCGGAAGAGCAGCGACAGCAGGCTGCGGAAGAGGATGGTGAGAAGCTAGAGCTGCCTTATGCGACCCTGCTTAAGCAAGGGCTGTCTTGGAGTGAAGAGGTAGATAAAGCAGAGGTGATGGAGACAGCAGGTCTACTATCAAGAGGGGAGGTGTCACCTTCATTGGATGTACATCAGGTGTGCGACGAGAACATAACAGACTTGTGTGATGGAGATGTGGAGGTGTCGTTAGCAGAGGCGTTAGATGCCTTGATAGACGACAAGATTATAAGACAGGTGGGGGACCCAGGCCTTACTATGGGGTATGTTCCTGACGACGGAGTGGGAGGTGAAGGAAGACTACAGCAGAGTGATGCAAACGTCTTGATGGTGCAGGATGTGGAGGTGGAGGTGCACCAGGGAGAGGCAAAAGATGCAACAGTGCAGGCGGATGGTATGTCACGAAAGGGCACGGCGGCACTTTTGGACTCAGACGACGTGCTCACGCCTGCCCAGCGACCTGGGAAAAAGTCATGGGCAGAGGTCATGAGGAGAAGAACCAGTGGCTCCAAGGAGCAGGGGTTAGCTAAGGTGGTTCCAAAAGGGGGAGGAGGGATAGGGGAGTAATAAAACGTTCTAGTGAAAAGTCAAAACCGGGGACAAAAAGAAAACCCATTTAGTAGTCTTCAAGTGTATGACAATAAATATTAATTGCTTGAGAGCTGAGAGAAAGCGTAAGTGGTTCAGTGAGTATTTGGTGCATCTGGGTGTGAATGTAGTGTTCATACAGGAACACAACTACCAAACAGGATATGAGTTGGAAATGAGTGGATATAATATGTACTTGGAACATGCGACAAGGTTGAAAGGAGGAGTTGCTATCCTGGTGAGGGAAACTAGCCCGTTCGTTGTGAGGCGTTGCAAAGGGGGAGGAGGGGAGGGTGATTAGAGTGGATGGATTATGGAGTTGGGTAAAAATAAGTTTGTGTGTGTATATGGTCCTGCAGAGGGAGATGTGCGTATTAAAACTAAATTTGTTAAAGAAGTTCTAGTTTATTATTTGCGTGCCTTGCCAAATGTAGGGGTAATTGGTGGTGATTGGAATTGTGTGATAAGACGAAAGGATGTGGAACCTAGAGGGGCGGGGAATTGTTTGGGCCTATTGGGGGATTTATTAAATGGGGTGGGGTTAAAGGATGTCTGTGTGGGAGGGGAGTAGGGGGAAGTAGGGCATACTTTTGTTAGATGTGATTATGCAGCGAGACTGGATCGTTTGTACGTGCCCCATGCAATGAGAGTGCATAGTGTGCGTGTGGTGGATGTGGTTTTTTCAGTCCATAGGGGAGTTGTAATGGATGTAGATTGGGAGAGATTGCCTCGAAGGGGTCAACGTTATTGGAAATTAAATGCAAAGTTACTGCAGGGAGAGGAATGTCATCAGTCTTTTGTGAAAATGTGGGAACATTTGGTAGTTGCAGCGCCTGGGGATGATGCCCTGGTAACTTGGTTGGATACGGTGGCAAAAATGAGTATCAAAGAATATTATATTAGGAGAAGGAAGGAATATAATACGTTAAAGTATGGATTACAAAGATACCTTGAATGGCAGCTGCGTGAATGTTATGCAAGAGGAAGTGCAAACTATCCAGTAGTAGAAATTGAAAGTTTAAAGGAAAGTATTAGGATGTTGCAAAATGAGAGGTTTGATGGGGAGAGTATTAGGGGTGGACTAGAAGAGGTACTGTGGGGAGATCGACCATCGGCTTGTGTGTTGAGGAGTCAATGTAGGAGGAGAAAGGCAATGGAGATGATGGAGTTAAATGTGCAGGTTGGTATGGAAGGGTATAGGGAAGGTCAAGTTTTGGCAACGACGGAGGGTATAAGTGGATATGTTGATGCTTGGTGTAAGTCAAATATGCAAAGTGTTGGTATAAGTGGGATAGCATTGCAGGCAATGGGAGTGTTTATACAGTGCGAGCTGGAGGAGCAAGATCGATTGGCTTTGGGAGGGCCGATCATGGAGTGTGAGATTTGGGAGGCTTTATCTGGTGTGAACTTAGGTAAGGCGCCAGGTATAGATGGGATACCAAGTGATTTTTATGTTAAAAATTGGGGCATTCTAAAGGGGTTTTTATTAAGATTGTTCAACATACTTAAGAGGGACCGGGTTTTGGGGGAACAGCAAAGGACGGCTGTGGTGGTTTTAGTACCGAAGGGTGAGCCATCAACAGTAAGGGATTATCGGGCCATTTCGCTAATGTGTGGAGATTACAAGCTATTTGCAAAGATATTAGCTAACAGATTTAAGAAGGTAATAGGTAAAGTGATAGATAAGGGACAATACGGAGTGCCGGGAAGGTCTATGTACGAAGGGCATGGTTTGATTAGAGGGGGGGTGTTGGCTTTAGATTGGAAGGCAGCCTATGACAGTGTAGAATGGGAAGTGTTATGGATGTTTATGCATTGGCAGGGGTTCAGGGAAGAAATTATAACTTGCACTAAATTATTGTATCAAGGTGCTTCAATGAGGGTACAGGTGAATGGGAGGTTAGGTGTTAAAATTCAGATGGGTAGGGGCCTGCATCAAGGTTGTCCCCTTTTGCAAATTTTATTTGGGCGTTTACAAGATCCCTTTTATAGAGCGATTCGGAGGTTATTTACAGGAGATGGGATAGGTAATGAACGGGGGCGAGGGGCTGGTATCGTGGGTTATGCAGATGACACAACGGTTTTAGTGAGGGAAGGTATGGATTTGCTTAGGGTGGGAAAGTTGGTGGATATTTTTAGGGATGCTTCTGGGATGAAAATTAATGCAGAAAAGACCAAGTATATGGATCTCGGGGATCGGTTACATAGGGATGGGGAAGTAGTAGACAGGTGGAAGAGGGTGGATCAATTATTGATATGTGGGATAGTTTATGTGAGAGATATAAAGTTGGCACAAGAAGTAAACTCAGTGTGTATTGTGGGAGGTGTGATGAAAAGACTTAGTGGTTTAAGGGCAGCACAACTAACGATACATCAAAGGGTAATAGTAACAAATGTGCTGTTGTACAGTAAGTTATGGCATGTTGCAGTGATGTATCCGATGATACGATGTGAGATAAAATGGTTGCAACAGAGAGTTTTTAGATTCATATGGGGTACAGGATGTGAATGGTTAAGTAGAGCGGTGGTCACACTCCCGGTAGGCCGAGGAGGGCTGGGACTTATACCGGTCGAAAAGAGGATCATGAGTGTGTATTTAAAACGTAGTTATATACGGGAGGGGGGGGGGCAAGGGACGGTGGACTTAATAGGATACGTGAGGATATGCAACGGTGGTGGGGGGGTAGGGAGTTATTACTAGGTGAGGCAATGTTGAGGGTCCTAATAACAGGGAGAACCGTCACACATTAAATTGCGAGTCCTTGAAGAACTTGATTGCAAGTCAGTAGTAGCGGCGGTAGAAGGTGCATATCCAATGCATGCTTGAAGTGATATCTTGAGGCGTCTGAATAAATTACAAGTGAAACCCAGGGTAATGTTTAGATTTTTACACGGGGTCTTGCCGTCTGGGATGGTCTTATTCAATAGGAGGATCAGGGAGGGTGGGGAATGCAAGACGTGTGGATGCATGGAGACTATTTTCCACGCCGTGTATTTTTGCGATTGTATTGAAGCAGTACGGGTCTGGTTAGGAAAGGTGTTTAGGTTAGTAGGAGAGGATGGGTTACAGGTGTTAAGGGCTTTAAGTTTAGACATGGGGGGGGGAGGGTGAATCAAATGGTAGAGAATGCCGTGGGGTATATAGTTACTGATTTTATATACATGTCTTGGGTTATGAGGGAGGTGGGAGTGAGTGAAAGAGTTAAAATGTTAGCAGCGACTTTTTATAGAACGAAGTGATGGAATAAGGAAGTGTTTGAGGGGAGATGGGAGAGGGCATTTAGTGAGGGCTATAGGAGTTTCAAATTATGGGATTTTTTTTTTTATATTTTATTTAAAACATTATAAATTACAAGGTTATATAAAATATTAAATAACACCACAATATAGGATCTGAACAAGATTACTAAGAATCATACCACAAGTGCAGAAGAAAAATTTGAAACCTAATACAAAATAGTAATGTGTAACAAACACTCAAAATACATCCACACCATTCACTGACACACATTATACCAAATGGTAAAATATCTGACACATACACACAAAACTATTGGCCCCCCCCATTAAAACCCATCTATAAATACATCCACATCATTCGCACACTTAATGATCACAGCAGTGATCAAACATTAGTTTATGCAACTTTTATATAGACATGCAACTGCATAATTTACACAGCATATGTATTGTGGAAAATACTGTATATATTTTCCAGAAATACAGTAGTTATATGTAAATAGATGGCCATACTGTATTTAATAAAAATTATGTTATAAAAAATGGGAAGCTGTGCCTGCACAGAAGAGACTCGCCATGTTTGAACTGGTCAACAAAAACGTTAGTAAATAATGGGAAGGAATTTTCATGCTCTAGAGGTTAAAATTGGGCTGACACCTCTCAAATAGGAGCCAAAATTTTGGATGTGCATTACTGCATAACTTGAGATATCAGGCGACTGGACAAGATAACTCCAGGAACCTCAGATAAGTTTGTTTATGTTTGTAACTCTGGCCAGTGTTATTTTCATGGATAGACAGTGAGGTTTTCTGAGTATGATACACATTAATCTCCAGTCAAATTGGTGAGTGATTTTAAGATATTCTCCTTCTGTTATGTAAATGTGTGTATATATAACATTTTTTAATTTTAATATATAGTCCACAAACTTATATTTTTACCAGAATTCCTGGTGATACATATTTCATTTGTAATTAATACGTCTAGAGCAACTTGTGGATATGACAGTTGTAAATAACAAAAAAAAAAAAAGCACAATACCGTGACTGGAACGATACACAAATAACACCTCTTGATGATGTCCTTGATTTCCTTAGAGAGAAGGCCCATGAAGGGTTTCTACATCTCCCTATACCTACTGATGTCTTTCTTGATCTTATCCGCCTCTGTGTGGACTCTAACTCCTTTTCCTTCCAAGGGAAATATTATTCTCAAACCTTCGGTGTCGCTATGGGCTCTCCTCTCTCTCCTGTCCTTGCTAATCTTTACATGGAATACTTCGAGACTGTTCTTCTTCCTATCCTCGATGTGCAACCTTCACTCTGGCTCCACTATGTGAATGACATCTTTGCTCTGTGGCCTCATGACTCCAGTCTCTTCCAACCTTTGCTTGAAGCTCTTAATAATCTTGCCCCTTCCATTAAGTTTAAAGCTGAATGGGAATCTAATTCCTTGCTTCCTTTCCTTGATGTCCATGTCCACCGCTCAGATACAGGTTTTTCCTTTTCCGTTTACCGAAAACCTATGCACAGTGGCATGTACATTCACTACTTTTCCTATCATGCTTCCCCTGTCAAGAAAAGTGTTCTTATCTCCCTCTTTCTCCGTGCCCTCCGCATCTGTGATCCTCAGTTCCTTCCAGCAGAAATTTCCACTCTTCATAATTCGTTTTCCCGTCTTGGCTACCCTTCCCATTTCATAGACTCGCCCTCTCACGTGCTAAACGTAATTTCTTCTCTCCCAAACTCTCTACTCCTGGGAACTCTTCTATTCTCTGCCTTCCCTACATTTCCGGTCTTTCTAATCTCAACAATTCTCTCCGTCCCTTAGACATCAAGCTTACCTTCCGCCAGACTAACACTCTTCGCACTAATCTCGTTCATACCTCTCCTCCCTCTACAGATGTTCCTGGTGTCTACTCTATTTCTTGCTCCTCCTGTCCTCTTCAATACTTCGGAGAAACTGGTCGATCTCTTGCTGACAGACTTAGGGAGCACAAAAATAGTGTTAGGCTTGCCGACACTAACAATGCTCTTTTCTGTCACGTCAGAGATCATAGCCATCCTATTGACTGGTCTTCTGCTAAAACTGTCTTCCCTACCTCCAACTCGAGCAGTCGCCGTCTAGTTGAATCCTCTCTAATACACAACTTTCCTTTTATGAATCTTAGCCCTGGCTTCGTCTCTGTAGATGCCTTCCTCTCCCACTACATTGTAAAATCCTCCAAACTTCAAAACACCCGTGACTTAACCTGACTCCTCATTCTTTCTTTTTCTTTTTCTTTTTCTTTTTCTTCTTCTCCCTCTTCCCCTTTCCTCTTTCCTTTTTCTCCTCTGGGTTGTCTTTCTCTCTTCTGCCTTGTGTTTCTGTTCCTTCTTTATTTATTTCACCACTTCCCCTTTCACCCACCTCTGTGCGATTGCTCTCCCTCTGTGGGCACCTAGCTCACTTGCAGTGCTCCCCTTCCTTTGTATTTGACTGGCTCCTCCTCCTCATTCCCCACTACTACCACTACCACAACTTACCTCTACCACTACTACTACTACTACTACTACTACTGCTACTACTACTACCACCACCACCTCTTCCTGCCTATATATAGCCGTCTTGCTCCACTTCTGGTTAGTGTGACTTTGTAAATGGTCCAAGTCGGACCGAAACGTCGTTGCAAGCTTCACTCTTTTATGTGTGGGTTATTTGTGCATGACAGTTGTAGGTATAGAAGGGGGACATTTTTGCAACCTAGGTGTCCCAAATTCCTACTTGTCAATGTAACTTTGATAAATAATAATTATCTTTGTTATCATTTACTGTTATGTACATAATGAGTTACATTCAGATAAATGCAATTTTCCACATTTAATTTGCCCGTTGTTCCTTCTTGAACCGGAGGTAATTAGTGAAGTCATTAATTAGTTAATTACTTAATAATTATACTATGTGAAATGACAGGAGGTGGATGTTAAGTTCACAAATTTACTTAATGTGTAGTGGATTATAATTATTACAATATTAATTTGATAAGACAATTCTGGCCAAGATTTATATCAGTGTATGTGTAATTAATAAGCCAAGTGTAGCTAATTATATTAATGTGTATAATATTAATTTTGCTATGTCAAATTCTGGCAAGGATTTATATTAATTTGTATAATATTAATTTTGATTAGCCAAGTCTGGCTAAAGGTTTGTATTAATGTACATTTAAAATTTATATTATAATTTTCTTACATGTGTAATTACTAAGCTCAAGTGTAGCTAACATTATTAATGTGTATTTAAAATTTATATTACAATTTTCTTACATATAATTGCTAAGCTCAAGTGTAGTTAGGATTTATTCAAAGGTAAGTTGTACTATTTACCTTTATAAAGTGCATAATTTAGTACATAATCAGTGTTATTAATTAAGTTGAATTTAATACAATGTATCATGGCTGAAAATGAAAAAAATAATGTAGAAGACAAACATATGGAATATAGAGCAAAGAAAGCATCAATACAGGCTAGAAAGGGTCATGTAACCAAGGCATATAATAAATGTTTGCAATTAATGAATCAAGAAACTGTGAATACTGATGATTCAAAATTGAATTTAGATGCTTTGGGGAATAGATATGATTCATACAAATTATATTACAACAAATATGAAGGAGATTTATTAGTAAACTGTGTAGACAAGACTGAAGTAGATCTCATGATCAATCAGTATTATGAATTAGAAGAAAAGATTCTTTCTTGTAAAAGTCAGGCCTTGAATAAATTAAAATGTGTAAACCAGGCAGTTAATCAGTCTGCTCCAACAAATAATATGTCTTTGCCAAAACTCCCAGAATTATGTTTACCTGTATTTAATCCTGGAGAAAATTGGGAGGAATTTTGGTCAATTTTTAAAGCAGCTGTGCATGACAGGAGTGACCTAGCCTGTGTAACTAAATTATTTTACCTCAAAGGACAGGTAAGAGGAGATGCTCACATACTCATACAAGCCTTTCCCAGTGTAGATGACTCTTACAAGGAAGCAGTTGACTTGTTGAAGGTCACTTATGGTAATATAGAACAAAGTAGGTTGGATCTAGTGAATATCATTGTTAATTTAAAATCTCCAGATCACACTTACAAAAGTTTACAGAAGTTTAGAGTTAAACTGGAGAGCACTCTCAAACCTTTAAGTAATAAATATAATCTGAAGAAATCAGACTGGTTATTGAGTGCCATAGTACAGAATAAATTAAGCTGTAAAACAATTGAATGACTCTCGAACAAATATCACAAGGGTTATTTTGGTCTGGAGGAAATAAGACTAGGTCTACAAGAATTAATTTTGCAGTTGCAGACTAGCCAACTAACTCATTTTAAAGATGCAACACATAATAACTCTGAGGTATCTGTCAAGTTTCACAAAGGGAAAAATTATCCCAATGTTAATAATCAAAATTCATTTCCTTAAAAGAGTTGCATAGGTACATATCAAGTAGCAGGAATCAGAAATAATGATTCTCCACAAGGTAATAAGAATAAGTACCCTCCTAAGAGTAGCCCAGTTAATAAGAAACCAGTCAAAGAAAAGAGAGATTGTCTTTTCTGCAAGGGTACTCATTTTTCAAAGAATTGCAATGCATACAATTCATGGAATGATAAAGTTGAAAGATTGGAGGAACATGACAGATGTATCAGGTGTTTAGGTAATCACAATGTAAAGAATTGTCATGTCAAATTAAACAACTGTTATCAATGTCACAAACGAAGACACCATATAGTCATGTGTAAAGGTCTATTACCTGGAGTTTACCTGGAGAGAGTTCCGGGGGTCAACGCCCCGGCGGCCCGGTCTGTGACCAGGCCTCCTGGTGGATCAGAGCCTGATCAACCAGGCTGTTGCTGCTGGCTGCACGCAAACCAACGCACAAGCTACAGCCCGGCTGGTCAGGAACCAACTTTAGGTGCTTGTCCAGTGCCAGCTTGAAGACTGCCAGGGGTCTGTTGGTAATCCCCCTTATGTATGCTGGGAGGCAGTTGAACAGTCTCGGGCCCCTGACACCTATTGTATGGTCTCTTAACGTGCTAGGGACACCCCTGCTTTTCATTGGGGGGATGTTGCATCGTCTGC
>NC_091351.1:19872238-19899738 GCF_038502225.1 Cherax quadricarinatus | reverse complement strand
AATATTTCCTTTGGTTTATATAAATTAGATCCATTTATAATTAATAGAATTTGGGAAGAATTTAATAATACACTGGACAAATAATTTTTAAATTTTCTTGGGTAGAATAGCTTGGGGGTGAGTTGTGCAAAGGACCTATCCAAGTTGGCTCGCCGCGCGTCACGTGTTTAACCGTTGTGGGATCTGATAGTGAGGTGCTGGCCGGACCCCTTATATAGCTTCCTTGGATGCTTCACTTTCATAGTTCCTTGATAATGTGAGTAGTCACGAAAGCGCTTGGAATTTCTCTATTCTTTCAGAGTGGTTGTTTTGCATATATATATATATATATATATATATATATATATATATATATATATATATATATATATATATATATATATATATATATATATATATATATATATATATATATATATATGTCGTGCCGAATAGGCAGAACTTGCGATCTTGGCTTAAATAGCAACGCTCATCTTGCCATATAGGACATGTGAAAATTTGTGTATGCAATAATTTCGCCAAAATCATTCTGAACCTAACGAAAAAAATATATTTCACTGTGTTTGTTTAGTATTAAATTATTGTAAACAAATCTAAAATATATTTAGTTGGGTTAGGCTAAAATAAATTGTTCTTGTTATAATAAGGTTAGGTAAGTTTTCTAAGATTCTTTTTGTGCAAAATTATAAATCTTTAAACGTATAAGAGAAAATTTCAGAAAGGAATTAATTTTAAATGAGTTCTTGCTAATTGACCAGTTTTACATATTCGGCACGACATATATATATATATATATATATATATATATATACCTATATATATATATATATATATATATATATATATATATATATATATATATATATATATATATATATATATATATATATATATATATATATATATATATATACATATAAGTGCGTGTGTGTGTGTATGTCGTGTCGAACATGTAAAGTTGGTCATTTAGCAGGAACTCATTTAGAATTAAGTCTTTTCTATAATTTTCTCTTATGCGTTTAAAGATATATTTTTTCATTTATATTAATGTAAAAAAACTTACCTAAACTTTATTACAACAAGCGGAGCAATTTAATTTAGCTTATTCCAACTTAACGTATTTTAAATAAATTTACTGTAATTTAATAAACAAACACATTGAAATAAAAAAAAATTGTTAACTTCAGAATATTTTTTGCTAAATTGTTGCATACACAAATATTTGCTTACCTTACTAGGCAGGAAAAACGATTAGATAAATCTGACTAATTAGCTAGAACTCATTTAAAATTAAGTCATTTTTTTTTTAAATTCTTTTGATGCTCTGATACAAAATATCACCATATCAAAAACAATATACTCAGATCACAACATAATAGAGGTTGAGACATGTATGTGCGGAGCCCCAGAGCGACACAATGTGATCAGTGACGAGCGAGCATTAACAATATTCAACTTGAATAACTTAGACACATGTGCAACTCTTGGGTATCTTTATTGAGGAAACGTTTCGCCACACAGTGGCTTCATCAGTCCATACAAAGGATGAACTTGAAGAACAGGAGGAGAATGAGGTAATCAGTCCCTCAACCTTGAGTCGATGTACTGACCACATCGACTCAAGGTTGAGGGACTGATTACCTTATTCTCCTCCTGTTCTTCAAGTTCCTCCTTTGTATGGACTGATGAAGCCACTGTGTGGCGAAACGTTTCCTCAATAAAGATACCCAAGAGTTGCACATGTGTCTAATTTAACAATGTGTCGGTTCTTTGAGCCATTCATCTACAAACTTCAATAACAAAAGCATAAGGTGGGACCAAGTCAACCAGGCCTTAAATTATATAAACTGGGAAGATATCTTAAGTAACACGGATCCAAACCTGTGTCTAGCGCAAATTAACTCTGTGGCAATTGAGGCATGCTCAAGGTGTATTATTTTAAGGAAAACGAAGAGAAGATGTAAACTAGAAAGAGAAAGGCGCTCCTATACAAGCGAAGGCAAAGAATAGCAGTGCGGCTAAAACAAGCCAATATATCTGCAATGCGTAGGGAGACACTGGTCAGAGAAATAGCAAACATCTAACATTAGCTAAAGGAATCTTACAGGAGTCAAGAAACGTGGGAAGAACTAAAAGCCCTAAATGAAACTGAAAGAAATACAAAATATTTCTTTTTTTATGCTAAATCTAAGTCGAGAACAACATCCAGTATTCGGCCCCAACTTAAACAAGATCGATTCTACACAGATGACAGCAAGGAAATGAATGAGCTACTCAAGTCCAAATACGACTCGGTTTTTAGCGAGCTGCTAATCAGACTGAGAGTCGATGACCTAAATGAATTATTTTTGAGCAAGACAGAATTTGATGGATTCAAACATATCTGATATTATAATGCTGCCAAATGACTTCGAAAAGACGATAAATGACATGCTCATGCACTCTGCCCCAGCCCAGACTCATGGAACTCCGTATTCATCAAGAACTGCAAAAAAAAACTTCATTATGTGCTTTTAAAATCCTATCGAAAGGGAACATGGACACAGGAGTCGTCCCACAGCTGCTAAAATCCAGAGACATAGCCCCGCTCCACGAAGGGGGCAGTAAAGCAATAGCAAAGAATTTCAGACCAATAGTTCTAACATCCCATATCATAAAAATCTTTGAAAGGGTTCTAAGTAGCAAGGCAGTCATTCATCTAGATAACCATCAGTTAACAACCCCGGGCAACATATGTTTAGAGCAGGTCGCTCCTGCTTGTCCCAACTACTGGACCACTATAACAAGGTCCTGGATGCTCTTCAAGACAAGCAAAACACAGATGTAGTATACATAGACTTTGCGAAAGTCTTTGACAAGTGTGACAATTGTGTAATAGCACACAAAATCTGTGATAAAGAAATAACAGGAACAGTTGGGAGATGAATCTATAATTTCCTAACAAATAGAACACGGAGATAAAGTCTGAGGCGGCTACTGTGAAAAGCTGTGTTTCGCAAGGCACAGTACTCGCTCCCATCCAGTTCCTCATCCTCATATCTCTCATAAACACTGATGTAAGCCACAGCACCATTTCTTCCTTTGCAGATGACACTAATTTGCTTGTTAGTGTCTCCCACTGAAGACACTACAAGACTCCAGGTGGACATCAATCAAATCTTTAAATGGGCTGCAGAAAATAATATGAAGTTCAGTAATGAGAAATTTCAATTACTCCGATATGGAAAACGTGAGGAAATTTAAACTATATCAGAGAATAAAACAAATTCCAATCACACAATAGATAGAAAACCTAACGTAAAAGAACTGGTAGGGATAATGTCAGCGGATCTCACTTTCAAAGACCACAACATTGTATCAATCGCATCTACTAGAAAAAAATGACACGATGGATAATGAGAGCCTTCAAAACTGGGGACACCAAGCCCATGATGATTCTCTTCAAATTGCTTTTTCTCTCTGGGATGGAATACTGCCCCTTTCCAGACAGGCAAAATTGCACGGTTAGTTAGTTTAATATGCACCCCATACCCATCCTGTGGGCGGTAGTCAAAGATTACAAAGGTAGTTTATCTGGAGAGAGTTCCGGGGGTCAACGCCCCCGCGGCCCGGTCTGTGACCAGGCCTCCTTAGGTCAGTGTCCCAGAATGCGACCCACACCAGTCGACTAACACCCAGGTACCCATTTTACTGATGGGGAACATAGACAACAGGTGGAAAGAAACACGTCCAATGTTTCTACTCTGGCTGGGAATCGAACCCAGGCCCTCACCGTGTGAAGCGAGAGCGTTAACCACCAGGCCACCAGAGTACATAATAGGTCTAGGGACTGGGCCTCAAAGTTTTGACAGCTGAGCAAGTTACAAAGGTAATGAACTCCAGGTAGGTCTGGTCACAATCATGACAAGTTACAAAGGTATTTATAGATTACAGAGGTACATAATGGGTCCAGGGACTTGGCCCCAAAGTTTTGATGGCTGAGCAAGTTACAAAGGTAATGAACTCCAGGTAGGTCTGGTCACAATCATGACAAGTTACAAAGGTGTTTATAGATTACAGAGGTACATAATGGGTCCAGGGACTTTTCCCCAAAGTTTTGATAGCTGAACAAGGTACACAGGTAATGAACTCACAAATTTCAAAGGTAATGAATCATGTAAATAAGAAAGTAAATTCACGGCACACTTAAGTACGATATAGCACTTAAATTACTGGGTACTGTTGAAATATCTTGGTTTGTATTCCCTGGAGCGCAGGCAAGAAAGATACATGATAATACACATTTGGAAAATTCTAGAGGGATTTATATCAAACTTGCACACGAAAATCACACCCTACGAAAGCAAAAGACTCGGCAGGAGAAGCATCATTCCCTCAATGATAAGCAGAGGTGCCACGTGTACATTAAGAGACAACACAGCAAGTGTCAAGGGCCCAAGACCCCCAGCAGTCTTCAAGAAGACGCTGGACCCACACCTAAAGTAGTACCTGATCATCCGGGCTGTGGTTCTTGTTTACGTGCAGCCAACAGTAACTGCTTGGATGATCAGACCCTGATCCACCAAGAGGCTTGGTCTCAGACCTGGCTGCAGGGGCGTTGACTATTGAAACCCTCTCCAGGTATACTCCAGGAAGTGTTGGACACACTGCTCACAACCGAGAAGGATTTGAAGAAACTGTAAGGAGAACTTGATACCTGGAAGGCGGTGGTCCCAGATAATATCTCTCCGTGGGTCTTGAGAGAGAGAGCAGGTGCCCTGTGTGAGCCACTAACAGCAATCTTCAATAAATCTATGGAAAAGAGGCAACTGCCTGAGGTGTGGAAGACAGCAAATGTAATCCCGATTTCTAAGAAAGGATTAGATTTTAGATTTTGCCACCAAAGTGGCTAGTTATTGTGCACCCCATATCCATCCTGTGGACGGTAGCGCAAGAGCTTATGTATACACAAAAGGCCCAGGAACTAGGCCACAAAGGGTTAACAGGAATACGTATGGATTTATATCTACATATCTATAGTTCACTTATCTGTTACAAGCAAATTTAGGAAATTTGCTTAGTATATCTGGTATCTTATTTTCATTAATAAGATATCTTGACATGTCACATAGGTTATTATACTGTCTGTCTCTGTATTCCTCAATAAGTGGACAATTAAGCACATAGTGTTCAAGAGAGTGACCATATGCCTGATCACATAATAAACATTTAGTTTGATCATCATCTGTGTGTCTCCCAAAACTGCCAGAAGTACTTGTAACCAAGCCTAAGCCTGGCCACTACAACATCAGTCAGTCTGTTCACATTGCAAGTTGCTCCATAAACATACTTATCTACGTTCATGTTATCATAGTGGGTTATAGATCTACTCAGGCTTCTAACTGCATTCCTATAACAATCATTTTCATTATTTACTTCTCTCCTAATATTATTCCTAATGCTAGACACAGTTATACCAAAGTTATATTCTACATTCTCCTTCTGGGTACTCTTCTTGGCTAACATATCAACTTTATCATGAAGGAGTAATCCAATGTGTGATGGGATCCATAGCAATTGTACATTAATTCCTTTGTCCATGATTTTTTAGTATCTATACCTGGCTTCTCCAATGAGCATGTTGTTGGAGTCATTATATGAGTCAAGAGCCTTCAATGATGACATAGAATCAGTAATGATGATAGAGTCATATTATTCAATGCTTAAAAATAAAACAGCTAAGCAACTCAAGTGAGTGAAAATCAGTTATAATCAAAGGAGATATAGTAGGAATAAGGTAAAGTGAGTTATTTACATAAACTTATCCTAACTTACTAACCATAGTCTGGATTAGGAGGAACAGTTTTAATCCTGATGTAGTTGCGGAAGTTGGTAACAGATGGATGTTCCATGGATGCTGGACCAGGGATGAGCAGAGTAAATGTAGCGAGAGATTAACACCTGGTGACCACTCTATCTCTCTCTCTGGGAGACGCAGACAAACTGTAGTAAATGTAGCGAGAGATTAACACCTGGTGACCACTCTATCTCACTGGGAGACGCTGACAAACTGCAGTAAATGTTGTGAGAGATTAACAACTGGTGACCACTCTATCTCACTGGGAGACGCTGACAAACTGCAGTAAATGTTGTGAGAGATTAACAACTGGTGACCACTCTCTCTATCTCTCTCTCGCTCTGGCAGACGCAGACAAACTGGTCAGGTAATAATGTTGTTTACTAAGCTTACTGTTCATTGTTGCCACCTCCTCCACCCGCACTTACGTTTTCTCTTAAAACTGTGTGTGTGTGTGTGTGTGTGTGTGTGTGTGTGTGTGTGAGTGTGTGTGTGTGTGTGTGTGTGTGTGTGTGTGTGTGTGTTTGTGTGTGTGTGTGTGTGTGTGTGTGTGTGTGTGTGTGTGTGTGTGTGTGTGTGTGTGTGTGTGTGTGTGTGTGTGTGTGTGTGTGTGTGTGTGTCAGTGTCAGTGTCAGTGTGTGTGTGTGTGTGTACTCACCTAATTGTGGTTGCAGGGGTCGAGACTCAGCTCCTGGCCCAGCCTCTTCACTGATTGCTACTAGGTCCTCTCTCTCTGCTTCCTGAGCTTTATCATACCTCTTCTTAAAACTATGTATGGTTCCTGCCTCCACTACTTCACTTGCTAGGCTATTCCACTTCCCGACGACTCTATGACTGAAGAAATACTTCCTAACGTCTCTGTGACTCGTCTGAGTCTTCAGCTTCCAGTTGTGACCCCTTGTTCCTGTGTCCCCTCCCTGGAACATCCTATCTCTGTCCACCTTATCTATTCCCCGCAGTATATTGTATGTCGTTATCATGTCTCCCCTGACCCTTCTGTCCTCCAGTGTCGTCAGTCCGATTTCCCTCAACCTTTCTTCGTACGACATTCCCCTGAGCTCTGGGATTAGCCTTGTTGCAAACCTTTGTACTTTCTCTAACTTTTTGACGTGCTTGACCAGGTGTGGGTTCCAGACTGGTGCTGCATACTCCAGTATGGGCCAAACATACACAGTGTACAGTGTCTTGAACGATTCCTTATTTAGGTATCGGAACGCTATTCTCATGTTTGCCAGGCACCCGTATGCTGCAGCAGTTATTTGGTTGATGTGTGCCTCCGGAGACGTGCTCGGTGTTATGGTCACCCTGAAGTCTTTCTCCCTGAGTGAGGTCTGTAGTCTTTGTCCACTTAGCCTAAACTCTGTCTGCAGTCTTCTTTGCCCCTCCCCAATCTTCATGACTTTGCATTTGGCAAGATTGAATTCGAGAAGCCAGTTACTGGACCACATGTCCAGCCTGTCCAGGTCTCTTTGCAGTCCTGCCTCATCCTCATCCGATTCAATTCTTCTCATCAACTTCACATCATTCAAATTCAAATTCAAATTCAGTTTTATTCTCTATAAGGATTACAATGTTGAGTTTACAGAATTTGGTTATTGTGTGGTTTACATGTAATAAAATAATGATTACAGAGTGTACCACTAGAACACCTAGCATGGCTAGGCATTTCAGGCAGACTTAGTTTAATTCTTAATTTTAAAATATTACAAATTATGAGGTAAGTTGGTATTATGGCTAAGTGACTAAATACTAGTTTGTGAGTTTAGCAATGTGAATGCTTTTGTTTTGGCACAGTACATAGTTTCAGTATTGGAGTATCACAGGATTCATTATTTTAAGATTGAGATTAATATTTCTGTTTATGGTCAAATGGGTGAGTGAGTGTAAGTGTGAACCACCAGGTGGTATTCGTGAAGTTAGTTGACAGGGCATATCAGGGAGATAAGATGTTTTCTAATGGTAGTTTTGAAGGTGATGCATTTGTCTGCAGTTCTAGAGTTCTCAGGTAGGGTGTTCCAGATTTTAGGGCCTTTGACATACATTGAATTTTTGTAAAGGTTTAGTCGGACACGGGGAATGTCGTAGAGATGTTTGTGTCTGGTGTTATGTCTGTGGGTTCTGTCACAACTATCAAGAAAGCGTTTTAGGTCAAGGTTGATATTGGAGTTTAAGGTCCTGTAGATGTAGATTGCACAGTAGTAAGTGTGGATGTACTGAACAGGGAGTAAGTTTAGATCTATGAAGAGTGGGGGGGTGTGTTGCCAGGGATGGGATTTAGTGATTATTCTTACACTGCAGCTTTTTGTTGGGTTATTATTGGCTTTAGGTGTGTTGCTGCAGTTGATCCCCAAGCACAAATAGCAGAGGTGAGGTATGGATAAAAAAATGAGTGGTATAGTGTGAGAAGGGCATTTTGCGGCACGTAGTATCGTATCTTGGAGAGGATCCCAACCGTTTTGGATACTTTTTTGGTTATGTGTTGGATATGGGTGCTGAAATTCAGGTTGTTGTCAAGGTATAGGCCTAGGAATTTGCCCTCATTATGTCTGGCAATTAGAGTGTTGTCGATCTTAATGTTTATTTGTGCATCTCCTGCTCTGCTACCAAACATAATATAGTAGGTTTTGTCAGTGCTAAGCATAAGTTTATTGGCTGTCATCCAAGTCGATATTTTGATCAGCTCCTCAATGGTGTTGAGGGTGGCAAGATTAGGGTGAGAGATGACATAAGTCGTGTCGTCAGCAAAGAGAATGGGTTTCAGGTGTTGGGATACGTTTGGAAGATCATTGATGTATATGAGGAAGAGCAGGGGACCAAGGACTCTTACCTGCGGAACTCCAGTATCAGGTGGCCGTGTTGTTGATGCTGTGTCTTTAATGGTGACATACTGATACCTATTAGTAAGGTAAGATTTGAAGTAAGCAAGCGTATGGCCTCTTATACCGTAGGATGTCGTGGTCTACTGTGTCAAAAGCTTTTCTTTGGTCAATAAAAATTCATAGTGGATATTCCTTATTTTCCAATGCTGTGTAAAGCAGATCTAGCATTTTTATGATTGCATCATTAGTGCTTTTATTTTTCCTGAATGCAAATTGGCAGGGGTTGAGTAAATTTTGTGCCGTTATAAATGAATATAATCTCCTGTGCACGAGTTTCTCAAAGATTTTGGATAGCAATGGTAAGTTTGATATTGGCCTATAGTTGTTTAAGTCTGTAGGGTCACCACCTTTATGTATTGGTGTAACCCTTGCCATCTTGAGTAGTTTCGGGAAGGTGCTAGTTTCTAGTGACTTGTTAAAAAGTAATGAAATAGCATGCGAAATGACATGGGCCGCTCGCTTGTACAGTAATGGTGGGACATGAGACAGATTCCCTGAGTTATTTTTAAGTGACTTTATAATCTCGGTGACTTCTGAGGACTCAGTTGGTGCAAGATAGAAGGAATTTGGGAAATTCCCATCTAGGTAGTCCCCGGCATGGGCATTGGTATGTGGGATTTTATTGGTGAGATTAGATCCTATGGTTGAGAAGAAGTCGTTTATCTTGTTAGCTGTGTCAGTGTTATGTAGTGGTGTTTCATTAGGTTTAGTTAGGACAATATTCTTGTTTTTTTCAGTTAGTGGGTCTCTAGAATCTGAGAGAGTGTTTTCCAGGTCTTTTTTATATCTCCTCTAGTGTCTGTGAATCTGCTGGAGTAGTATAGTTGTTTGGCTTTCTTTATTACTTTGGTGAGAACTGATGAATAGTGTTTAAGAATATCTTTGTGTATTAAGCCCTGTCTATATTTCTTTTCATATTGGTGTTTTTTGTCAATGGATTTCAGAATGGTGCTGGTTAGCCATGGGCAACCAAGCTGTTTGTTTGTGATCTGTTTCGTTTTTATAGGACAATGTTTGTTGTATAGCCTAAGTAATTTGTTAAGAAAAATATCTGTCCAGTCATCAACACCATTGGCCTTGGAGAATTCTGTAGGCCAGTCAACAGTCTCTAGGTCAGCTGTAAACTTCCTTATTGAGGCCTCGTCATGGAGTCTAAATGAGACTTTGTTGTATTCAAGTGGTGGTTTACTAATGTTTGTCAGGAGGAAGGTAGGGTAGTGGTCTGTAGTGCCATCTGTGATTATCCCTGATTTAAGGGGGGCTAGTATATTGGTCCATATTTGGTCTATTATGGTTGCACTTGTCTCATTGAGCCTGGTTGGTGTAGTTATTGTTGGTATGAGAAGTGCGTTGTTCATATTGTTGATGAAATCAGTTACAGGCTGATCATCTAGTATGCCAAGGTTGATGTTGAAGTCTCCAGCTAAGAGAAGGTGGTGTTTATTCATTTGTTTGTTTGTTATTAGTGACTTTAATTTCTCACTGAAATTTGGGATGTTTGTGTGAGGTATCCGGTAAATGGCACTGACTGTTATAGGTGTCTTAAGGTTTTTTACAGTAAAATTAGCAAAAATGTATTCCCCATATTCATCACTAAAGCAAGTGGTGCTAATACAAGATAATTGGTTAGAGTAATAGATTGCAATACCACCTCCAACTTGGTTTGGTCTGTAGTTGTGAATTGCTGTGTATCCTGGTAGAGGGTAGATATCTATTGTGCCCTGCTTAAGCCAGGTCTCAGTAAGAATAATGAAGAAGGGTGTCTTTAGTGATTTAAGGAGTGTCAGGAGGTCATCATAGTGTTTGCTTAAGGACCTGATGTTGTAGTTAAGTACTGATAGACTTTCAGCATTGTTTAGGATAGTGCTGGCTTTTGATGCTGTGTAATAAAGGCAGTTACTTTCCAATAGGTTTTGATTGGGTGTCAGATTATGGAGGTTTAGATCAGGGTCAACGTGATCAATCATCTTCTAGGTTTAAATTATGGTTATTTATATTCTGAGTTGTGTGTTGAGTTCTAGTACTGATATCTGTAGTGGTGGGAAGTTTGGACAAGTATATAGCTAGAGTATTTTGGTTATATAGAGTATAGTCACTACTACACTTAATGAAGTTGATGTTGTCTGTGTGTTGTGCTGGAATGAACTAAAGTACAACTAGGTATAAACTAGTAATATAAAAATACAAATTAAAAATAGAACAAGACTCTCACTTTTAATTGCACTAAGGTCTAATATAATGACTTTTGTGGAGTATATGTTTTGAGCTAGAATGAGCTATAGTACAACTAGGTTTAATCTAATAATATAAAAATACAAGTTAAAAATAGCACTAGTCTCTCACTAGTAATTGCACTATGGTCTAATATAGTGAATTTGGTATTGACTATGTATTGAGCTAAAATGAGCTATAGTACAACTGAGTTTAATCTAACAATATAAAAAAGACACAAGACTCTCAATTGCAATTGCACTAAGGTCTTATATAAGTTGTTTACAAGAATTAGAGTATAACTAGATGATAGAATACTCAAGTTAAGGTAGCAAAATAATAATAATAATAAAAAATGATAAAAATAAAAATGGCAATGACTTGGTTATAATATGCTAGTAAGATGGTAGACAGGATAATATAAAAGTTGTAGTTGAAAATACTAGTTTAAAAAAGTATAGAATAAAAATGGTCAATAAAAGAAGTTTACAATAAGTTTGATCAATATAGTTTAAAGCAAAATTGGGCAATAATAGGGATTTTAGAATAAAATTGGGCAATTCAGTATTTCTTAAAGTGAGGTAGAATTATTGAGGACAAGTTATGGTTAGTTTATAATAAAATAAGATGGAACAGTGATGTGGTAAGTTGTAAAAAAGGAGATAGATTCTGTAGATATTAAACACAATTAAGACTATGAGGTAGAATGGTCGTTGAATACAACAATGACAATCAAAAGTATTTGGGGTATTAGAATTTTAGGGGGGCACAAATTTATGACAATATAACACTAACTGTGGACTGTGGGTATTATCTGCACTTTACTCTGATTCTGTTAGTCCAGCCTCACTTAGGAATGTTTTAAGGTCATGATCTGTAGAGATGAAATATCTCTTCCCAGTGGGCTGTTTCCTAACTGCGATTTTTCCATCCCTCACAAAGCACTGGTGGATTTTTTGGGCATAGCGTAATTTTCTTAGCCGATAAAGAAGGTTTTGTCTTGTTTTGGTAAGGCATCATTGACGTAAACATCAGTTTTCATAGAAATAGATGTTTTTAGTAGGTTGTTTCTTTGTAGGCTAGTTTGGAATTTTAACAGCACTGCTTTTTTACCTGCTTGGTAGCCCATCAGTTTGCAATCCTTTAGGTCATCACTACATATGTTAAGGCGAAGGTGGTCCTTGATAAGCTGTAGGGTGGTCTCCATGCAGGTCTCTTGGGTGACTGTGGGTGGGAGATGTTTGCTGTTAAGTACAACTGCGTCAGATAGCTGCTGTTGGTCATTATGGTCTTGGAAGTTGGTTATGACATTGGCAAGTTGTTGATCCACTCTTGATCTTTCCTCTATAATGTTGGTACTAAGTAGGGTGACTTGGTCTTTTAGAGTGTTGATGGTGTCTAGGGACTGGGCATGGGTGTTGCTTTGTTGTTCCAGAGTGTCTAGTTTATGTTCAAAAGCAGTGATCTTGTTGAGGTAATCTGCATTGCTAGCTTTTAGTTCCTGCATTTCTTGAGTTAGTTTGGTGATCATTTGGTTCTGAATTGTAAGGAGTTTAGCTATTTCTGGGTCGGTGATCTTCTTGACATCAAATACTGGGAAGGAGTTATCTTGGACTGTGGCGGCGGCCATGTTTCTTGTTGTCTGTCGTGTGTTGTGGTGGTGCCGGTGGGTGATGAGGGTTGTGTCCTGGCTGGCAGTACCACAAGTTTTCCTCGTGTTATTACTGCTCTCACCTTTGATGTTAGTAGTCTTTAGCTGGTTACTGGATCTTCTTTTATTGCTCTGACCCTTGTCCATTGGCTGTGGCTTCGGGTGAATAGTAGGCGATGGGTGAATGTTGTGGAGTATCACTTCAGTGGCAGCGGGGTAGGAGGTGGTAGTACGAGTCCTATTAGTTGGTAATTTGTGAAATTTGGGTGATTTCTGCAGTTGATTTATATCATTCTGGGTATCCACACATGTTAGTGTTATGTGGGTCTTGATTAGGTCATCACTGGGCTGCTGGGAACATCAGTTAGAAGTAAAAATAGAGGACAAGATTCCTGTTACCGCTGCCGCTCCAGCAGAGTCTATTCCTTCTATCATGTCGTTCGCATATATCAAAAATAGCACTGGCCCTAGAACTGACCCATGTGGGACCCCGCTCGTCACAGGCGCCCACTGTGATACCTCTTCACATACCATGACTCGTTGCTGCCTCCCTGTCAGGTATTCCCTGATCCACTGCAGTGCCCTCCCTGTTACATGTGCCTGATACTCCAGCTTCTGCACTAATCTCTTGTGGGGAACTGTGTCAAAGGCCTTCCTGCAGTCTAGGAAAACGCAATCAATCCACCCCTCTCTCTCGTGTCTTACTTCTGTTACCTTGTCATAAAACTCCAGGAGGTTTGTGATGCAAGATTTGCCTTCCATGAACCCATGCTGGTTTTCATTTATATTCTTGTTCCTTTCCAGGTGTTCGACCACTCTCCTCCTGATAATCTTCTCCATGACTTTGCACACAATACATGTCAGATACACAGGTCTGTAGTTTAGTGCATCGTTTCTCTTTCCTTTCTTAAATATGGGGACTACATTTGCTGTCTTCCATTTCTCAGGTAGTTGCCCAGTTTCAAGGGATGTGTTGAAGATTGTGGTTAGAGGCACGCACAGCATCTCTGCTTCTTCTCTAAGGACCCATGGGGAGATGTTGTCCGGTCCAATCGCCTTTGAGGTATCAAGGTCACTTAAGAGCTTCTTCACCTCCTCCTAGGTTGTTATTATGTCATCCAACACTTGGTGGTATATTCCCTCTTGATGTTCCCTTCTGTACTGACTTCACACAGCCCTTCCTGTCTCTACTGTAAAAACTTCCTTAAATCTCATATTTAGCTCCTCACATACCTCCTGGTTATTTCTTGTGAGTTCTCCCCCTTCTGTCCTTAATCTGATCACCTGGTCATTGACTGTTGTCGTCCTCCTGATGTGGCTATACAACAGTTTCGGGTCAGTCTTGATTTTCGATGCTATGTCATTTCCATACTGTCGCTGGGCCTCCCTCCTTACCTGTGCGTACTCGTTCCTGGCTCTGTGACTGATCTCCCTATTTTCGTGTGTTCTTTGCCTTCTGTACTTTTTCCATTCTCTATTGCACTTGTTTTTGCCTCCTTACACTGCCGGGTAAACCAGGGGCTCGTTCTGGCCTTCCCATTGTTTCTGTTGCCCTTGGGAATAAACCTTTCCACTGCCTCCTTGCATTTTGTTGTTACATATTCCATCATTTCGTTTACTGGCTTTCCTGCCAGTTCTCTGTCCCATGGGACCTCCTGCAGGAAGTTCCTCAACTCTATGTAGTCCCCTCTTTTATAGTCAGGCTTTTCCCATTCAACTCCTGTTGCTCTCTCCACTTGCAGCTCTACTATATATTCACAGCACAGAACCACGGGGTCGCTAGCTCATAGGGGACTCTCATACATGATGTCCTCAATGTCTGAACTGCCCAGGGTGAACACAAGGTCCAGTCTTGCGGTTCATCCTCCCCTCTCACTCTGGTAGTGTCCTTAACATGTTGGTGCATGAGGTTTTCCAGCACCACGTCCATCATCTTGGCTCTCCATGTTTCGGGACCCCCATGTGGCTCCAGGTTTTCTCAGTCAATCTCCCTGTGGTTGAAATCCCCCATAACCAGCAACTTTGCTCTGCTGGAGTGAGCTCTTCTTGCCACCTCAGCAAGTGTGTCCACCATTGCTCTGTTGCTCTCTTCATATTCCTCTCTTGGCCTCCTGCAGTTCTGTGGTGGATTATACATCACTGCAATGACTACCTTGTGTTCCCCAGACTGAAGTGTACCTACTATGTAGTCTCTTTCTCCCGTCTCATCTATGCCTTCCATTTTCTCGAATTTCCATCTGTTTTTTACTAGCAGAGCAACCCCACCTCCCCCTCTGCCCCTTCTATCTTTCCTCATAATCTGGTATCCTGGTGGGAAGATTGCATCTGTTATTGTCCCCGTGAGTTTTGTCTCTGTAACTGCTATGATGTCTGGGGACTTCTCATTGATTCTTTCTTGCCATTCCTCATGTTTATTCGTTAATCCATCTGCATTTGTGTACCAAACATCCAACTTCTGTTCTAATACTGTAACTGTGGTGCGGGGGGTGGGAGCAGAGGGATCGGTGTGTGATGATTGGTTTGGATTGTTCAGTTGCCTTGGGGGTGTCGTGGCTGGGGTCCTTCTGCAGGTGTTTCTGGGGGGTGTGCTTGAACTTCCACTTGTTCCTGGGTTATTCTGCTCTCCTTTTTCATTTCCTCCCATTTCTCCTTTCGTTTCTGAACTCTCTTTCATCGTCATTCTTTCGTCCTGTGTTCTGTCTCGATCAAGGAACACACTCATGAACTCCTGCCTGCCTCTCAGCCGTGCTTTCTCCTGCAGGATCATGGTTTGGGTTGATTCTGCCTTGAAAATTACTTTGAGAGGCCGATTCCTTTTCTCTGTGAACCACCCGATTCTCCGAAAATTTGCCACCTGGGTCATTTCCCTCTCGCCTATCACCTTCTTGATACCTTCAATCACTTTTTTATCCTCCTGCTTTCTTTCCTCATAAGTTTCCCCATTAGCTTCATCTAGCCCATAGACAAACACTGATCTCTCCCTTTCCACCTCCCACTGTGACTCCCATCGCATCCTCTGATGTGTTTTAGTTCCTTCCCGTGTACTGTTCCTTCCTTCAGTCCCTTCCCTAGCTATGGCCCCTATCCTCCTTGGTTTCTCCTTCCTGCTCACCTGTTCCTGGCCCCCACAGGTGTCTGGTAAGGACCCTGCACATGTCCTGGTTCCTTCAATGTCTTCCAACCTCACATTTTGTCCTAGTGTGTTCCCTGTCTTTGTTTTAGCCCCATGTGGGTTTGACAGGACCTCTGCATACAGTTTAGTTTCCATGCTCCCTTCAGACCCGTTGTCTGTGACTGATGTAGCCATTGCCGATGCTACTTCGGTAATATCTTTGTCTCTATGCTGTTTCAGATGTCTCAGCTCCTCTTCTAATCTCTTTATCTTGTTTTCTGCTGTTGTGGCATGTTGCTTCCACCTTCTGCATTCTGCTTCTAACCTCTCTTCCATCTTCCTTGCCAGCTCCTCTAGTCTCCTTCCCCAGTCTTCCTCCCTTTTTTTGAGCTCTGCCTCCCATTCCTCCCTCCCAGATTCGTCCTTGGAGCCCTTTGTTCTCATCCTAGTTCTAGGTTCCCTCGTTGCTCCACAGAAGGGGGGACGGGCGGTTAGGGGGAGGGGAATAGATGGTTAGGAGGAGAGGGGATGGATGGTTATGAGGGAGGGGAGGATAATTATTGGAGGGGCAGAGATAGTTGGTGGAGGGGGTTAGATGGTTTGGGGGAGGGGTAGGTGGCTAGGGTTAGGTGGTTAGGGAAGGGGGAGAGGTGGTTAGGGGAGGGGGGGTATGTGTTTGAGAGAGAGAGGGGATGGATGGTTATGGGGAGGGGGAGGATGGTTATTGGAGGGAGGGAGGTAGTTGGGGGGCTAGATGGTTTGGGGAGGGGTTAGGTGGTTTGGGGGAGGGGTAGGTGGCTAAGGTGAGGTGGTTAGGGAAGGGGGAGAGGTGGTTCGGGGAGGGGGGTACGTGTTTGTGTCAAGTGTTTGTGCAAGTGGTGGTGTGTGTTTGTGTTTGTGTGTGTGTGTGTGTGTGTGTGTACTCACCTAGTTGTACTCACCTAGTTGAGGTTGCGGGGGTCGAGTCCGAGCTCCTGACCCCGCCTCTTCACTGATTGCTACTAGGTCACTCTCTCTGAACCGTGAGCTTTATCATACCTCTGCTTAAAGCTATGTATGGATCCTGCCTCCACTACATCGCTTCCCAAACTATTCCACTTACTGACTACTCTGTGGCTGAAGAAATACTTCCTAACATCCCTGTGATTCATCTGTGTCTTCAACTTCCAACTGTGTCCCCTTGTTACTGTGTCCAATCTCTGGAACATCCTGTCTTTATCCACCTTGTCAATTCCTCTCAGTATTTTGTATGTCGTTATCATGTACCCCCTATCTCTCCTGTCCTCCAGTGTCGTCAGGTTGATTTCCCTTAACCTCTCCTCGTAGGACATACCTCTTAGCTCTGGGACTAGTCTTGTTGCAAACCTTTGCACTTTCTCTAGTTTCTTTATGTGCTTGGCTAGGTGTGGGTTCCAAACTGGTGCCGTATACTCCAATATGGGCCTAACGTACACGGTGTACAGGGTCCTGAACGATTCCTTATTAAGATGTCGGAATGCTGTTCTGAGGTTTGCTAGGCGCCCATATGCTGCAGCAGTTATTTGATTGATGTGCGCTTCAGGAGATGTGCCTGGTGTTATACTCACCCCAAGATCTTTTTCCTTGAGTGAGGTTTGTAGTCTCTGGCCCCCTAGACTGCACTCCGTCTGCGGTCTTCTTTGCCCTTCCCCAATCTTCATGACTTTGCACTTGGTGGGATTGAACTCCAGGAGCCAATTGCTGGACCAGGTCTGCAGCCTGTCCAGATTCCTTTGTAGTTCTGACTGGTCTTCGATCGAGTGAATTCTTCTCATCAACTTCACGTCATCTGCAAACAGGGGACACCTCAGAGTCTATTCCTTCGATCATGTCGTTCACAAATACCAGAAACAGCACTGGTCCTAGGACTGACCCCTGTGGGACCCCGCTGGTCACAGGTGCCCACTCTGACACCTCGCCACGTACCATGACTCGCTGCTGTCCTCCTGACAAGTATTCCCTGATCCATTGTAGTGCCTTCAATGTTATCCCTGCTTGGTCCTTCAGTTTTTGCACCAATCTCTTGTGTGGAACTGTGTCAAACGCCTTCTTGCAGTCCAAGAATATGCAATCCACCCACCCCTCTCTCTCTTGTCTTACTGCTGTCACCATGTCATAGAACTCCAGTAGGTTTGTGACACAGGATTTCCCATCCCTGAAACCTTGTTGGCTGCTGTGTGTGTGTGTGTGTGTGTGTGTGTGTGTGTGTGTGTGTGTGTGTGTGTGCTTGTGTGTGTGTGCGTGTGTGTATGTGCGTGTGTGTGTGTGTGTGTGTGTGTGTGTGTGTGTGTGTCTGTGTGTGTGTGTGTGTGTGCGTTTGTGTGTGTGTGTGTGTATTCGCATAGTTAGTTACCATATTGTCCTAGTGCAGGTGTGTGTGTGTGCGTGTGTGTGTGTGTGTGTGTGTGTGTGTGTATGTGTGTGTTCATGTGTATGGGGGAGGTGTGAGGGAGAGAGGCTGCTAACACATGTGTGTGTGTGTGTGTGAGAGGTGTCTTGTGCGGTGTAATGACTGGCCGCGACATCTTGTGACCTGACCTTAACCCTCCTGGGACTTGCCCTTGCACAGTCTTACAGTGTTGCCCTTAAAAGCTTGTCCCGCCACCTAGCTTATATAAGTTACTCGCCTTGTGTGTGTGAGTGTGTCTGGATTTAAGTATCAATTATTGCCAGTTATTATCCTGTTCCATGTTCACATTGGGAGAGGACTTCCTAGCTTCCTAAGTATTCTTACTGTTAATAACTGCTGGAATTAATACTACTCTACTCCTCGCTGGACTCTACCTTCTCACACTCGTCAACACTATATTCCCTATGTCTATGCTATTTCTATTCTAATTCTGGTAATAGCTTGCAGGAGCGAGTGACCAGTATCAAACAGTATGCAAGGCCAGCCAGGGCCTTCAACATGCAAACCACAACTAGGCGAATGAAACTTGCGCTCAATGGTGCTGTGACAAGTTGCCAGCTGCTGATGACGAATCGTCGTATGTAGGCCTTAAATCCCTATTTTGGAGATCCTTCACCCGTGATGTTTATAACCATATATTCAGATAAATTAGACACATGTGCAACTCTTGGGTATCTTTATTGAGGAAACGTTTCGCCACACAGTGGCTTCATCAGTCCATACGTAGGAGAAACTTGAAGAACAGGAGGAGAATGAGGTAATCAGTCCCTCAACCTTGAGTCGATGTGTTCAGTCCATCAATTTTGAATAGAATACGGCATATCAGCGGAGAAGCAGCTTATAAACCGTATGGCAGGAGAGGTGCAGCAGTCATAGGTCGTGTCACATTTGTTTAATGTGGAAGTAGGTCGTGCCCAAGAATTAGGCAAGCGAAGAATTCCTAAGTATTAAGATCCCAAGAAGTTGCAATGTCTGACAGATTTGTAGATGAATGGTTCAGAGAACCGACATGTTATAAACTTATAAACCATACGGTTTATAAGCTGCTTCTCTGCTGATATGCCGTATTCTATTCAAGATTGATGGACTGAACACATCGACTCAAGGTTGAGGGACTGATTACCTCATTCTCCTCCTGTTCTTCAAGTTTCTCCTACGTATGGACTGATGAAGCCACTGCGTGGCGAAACGTTTCCTCAATAAAGATACCCAAGAGTTGCACATGTGTCTAATTTATCAACATGTCGGTTCTCTGAACCATTCATCTACAAATCTGTCAGACATTGCAACTTCTTGGGATCTTAATACTTAGGAATTCTTCGCTTGCCTAATTCTTGGGCACGACCTACTTCCACATTGAACAAATGTGACACGACCTATGACTGCTGCACCTCTCCTGCCATACAGTTTATAAGCTGCTTCTCCGCTGATATGCCGTATTCTATTCAAGATTGATGGACTGAACACATCGACTCAAGGTTGAGGGACTGATTACCTCATTCTCCTCCTGTTCTTCAAGTTTCTCCTACGTATGGACTGATGAAGCCACTGAGTGGCGAAACGTTTCCTCAATAAAGATACCCAAGAGTTGCACATGTGTCTAATTTATCAACATGTCGGTTCTCTGAACCATTCATCTACAAACCATATATTCTCATACATCCCGCTTCCTCACGCGATTTCACTCTTCACTGATGATAGTATGCACTTCACATTATATACACTTCACTTTATATATATAATGGCACACAACTTGTCGTGACGTCAGTTCTTCAGGCCTACCGCTGACAATGTGGCAACAGCGCCTAAGACCCCCAACGGTTTGTGCTTTGAAATAATTTGATTTCAGCTTTCCTCTCACTTTTTTTAACTAATAACTTTGATTATCACTCGTAGTATTGTTCACTGACGTTCCACTACCACTGATTACTGCTAGCTGTTATTGCACGCCTTACAACGCTAAGGTTCTCGGAACCTTGTTACCCACGTCTGCACCCCACAGACCCACGCACGTGTACTCACCTATTTGTGGTTGCAGGGGTCGAGTCCTAGCTCCTGGCCCCGCCTCTTCACCGGTTGCTACTAGGCCCTCTCTCTCCCCGCTCCATGAGCTTTATCAAACCTCGTCTTAAAACTGTGTATGGTTCCTGCCTCCACTACGTCATTTTCTAGGCTATTCCACTGCCTTACAACTCTATGACTGAAGAAATACTTCCTTCTATCTCTCTGACTCATTTGTGTCTTCAACTTCCAATTGTGGCCTCTTGTTTCTGTGTCCCCTCCCTGGAACATCCTGTCCTTGTCCACCTTGTCTATTCCACACAGTATTTTATATGTCGTTATCATGTCTCCCCTGACCCTCCTGTCCTCCAGTGTCGTCAGGCCGATTTCCCTTAATCTTTCTTCATAGGACATTCCCCTTAGCTCTGGAACTAACCTTGTCGCAAACCTTTGTACTTTCTCTAGTTTCTTGACGTGCTTTATCAAGTGCGGGTTCCAAACAGGTGCTGCATACTCCAGTATGGGCCTGACATACATGGTGTACAGTGTCTTGAATGATTCCTTACTAAGGTATCGGAATGTGTGTGTGTGTGTGTGTGTGTGTGTGTGTGTGTGTGTGTGTGTGTGTGTGTGTGTGTGTGTGTGTGTGTGTGTGTGTGTGTGTGTGTGTGTGTGTGTGTGTGTGTGTGTGTGTGTGTGTGTGTATGTGTGTGTTCATGTGTATGGGGGAGGTGTGAGGGAGAGATGCTGCTAACACGTGTGTGTGTGTGTGAGAGAGAGGTGTCTTGTGCAGTGTAATGACTGGCCGCGACTTCTTGTGACCTGACCTCAACCCTCCTGGGACTTGCCCTTGCACAGTCTTACAGTGTTCCCCTTAAAAGCTTGTCCCGCCACCTAGCTTATATAAGTTACTCGCCTTGTGTGTGTGTGTGTGTGTGTCTGGATTTAAGTATCAATTATTGCCCTTTATTATCCTGTTCCATGTTCACATTGGGAGAGGACTTCCTAGCTTCCTAAGTATTCTTACTGCTAATAACTACTGGAATTAATACTACTCTACTCCTCGCTGGACTCTACCTTCTCACACTCGTCAACACTATATTCCCTATGTCTATGCTATTTCTATTCTAATTATGGTAATAGCTTGCAGGAGTGAGTGACCAGTATCAAACAGTATGCAAGGCCAGCCAGGGCCTTCAACATGCAAACCACAACTAGGCGAATGAAACTTGCGCTCAATGGTGCTGTGACAAGTTGCCAGCTGCTGATGACGAATCGTCGTATGTAGGCCTTAAATCCCTATTTTGGAGATCCTTCACCCGTGATGTTTATAACCATATATTCAGATAAATTAGACACATGTGCAACTCTTGGGTATCTTTATTGAGGAAACGTTTCGCCACACAGTGGCTTCATCAGTCCATACGTAGGAGAAACTTGAAGAACAGGAGGAGAATGAGGTAATCAGTCCCTCAACTTTGAGTCGATGTGTTCAGTCCATCAATCTTGAATAGAATACGGCATATCAGCGGAGAAGCAGCTTATAAACCGTATGGCAGGAGAGGTGCAGCAGTCATAGGTCGTGTCACATTTGTTCAATGTGGAAGTAGGTCGTGCCCAAGAATTAGGCAAGCGAAGAATTCCTAAGTATTAAGATCCCAAGAAGTTGCAATGTCTGACAGATTTGTAGATGAATGGTTCAGAGAACCGACATGTTATAAACTTATAAACCATACGGTTTATAAGCTATTTCTCCGCTGATATGCAGTATTCTATTCAAGATTGATGGACTGAACACATCGACTCAAGGTTGAGGGACCGATTACCTCATTCTCCTCCTGTTCTTCAAGTTTCTCCTACGTATGGACTGATGAAGCCACTGCGTGGCGAAACGTTTCCTCAATAAAGATACCCAAGAGTTGCACATGTGTCTAATTTATCAACATGTCGGTTCTCTGAACCATTCATCTACAAACCATATATTCTCATACATCCCGCATCCTCACTCGATTTCACTCTTCACTGATGATAGTATGCACTTCACATTATATACACTTCACTTTATATATATAATGGCACACAACTTGTCGTGACGTCAGTTCTTCAGGCCTACCGCTGACAATGTGGCAACAGCGCCTAAGACCCCCAACGGTTTGTGCTTTGAAATATTTTGATTTCAGCTTTCCTCTCACTTTTTTTAACTAATAACTTTGATTATCACTCGTAGTATTGTTCACTGACGTTCCACTACCACTGATTACTGCTAGCTGTTATTGCACGCCTTACAACGCTAAGATTCTCGGAACCTTGTTACCCACGTCTGCACCCCACAGACCCACGCACGTGTGTGTGTGTGTGTGTGTGTGTGTGTGTGTGTGTGTGTGTGTGTGCGTGTGCGTGTGTGTGTGTGTGTGTGTGTGTGTGTGTGTGTGTGTGTGTGTGTGTGTGTGTGTGTGTGTGTGTGTGTGTGTGTGTGTGTGTGTGTGAGTGTGTGTGTGTATGTGACTCAACACTCAATATTTGCACCATAACTCATTACAGTTGTGACCGGGTGTGGAAGTGTGAATTGCTCATTACACTATAATTTGTTCATGATTGTAGCCATGTATAAACGTAAGTAACCATTCTTACAGAATTCATTACCTTTGTAACTTGTGAGCTCATTACCTTTGTACCTAGTTCAGCTATCAAAACTTTGGGGGCCCAGTCCCTGGATCCATTACGTACCTCTGTAATCTGTAAATACCTTTGTAACTTGTCATGATTGTGACCAGACCTACCTGGAGTTCATTACCTTTGTAAATTGTGAGTTCATTACCTTTGTAAATTGTGAGTTCATTACCTCTGTAACTTGCTCAGCTATCAAAACTTTGGAGTCCAGTCCCTGGACCAATTATGTACCTCTCTAATCTTTTGACACCGCGCACAGGATGGGTATGGGGTGCATAATAAACATATTAAACTAACTTAGACTTGGAATGATGAGGCTGTTGGTCCAAGATTGAGGGAGCTCCCCAGTTACATAGCTCATGTTATATAATTCAAGTAAAGGATTACCTGGTACTCGACACAGCAATCTGAGTATGTTGTAAGTAATACCATCCTCACCAGGCGACGTGGAGTTGCCCTTAGTTAGTGCTGCATCAAGTTCATAATTAGTGAAAGGAATGTTGCGGTCATCTTCCTTGCTGAGCATAAAGCAAACAAGTCTCTCCCTTGCATCATATTTGTCATTTAATTTTGCCTGTGTGGTACTGGGAAGATTGTCATAGCTAGATGTAGCAGCCTAAGCACTGACTAACTCATTCGCCCTATGTAAGGGATGAGACTTTGAATTAGGAACACCACAGGGAGGTGTGCTCAGTCCCACACTGTTCAATATTCTAATTAATGCATTACTTAATGCTATGCCTAGTCAGCCCCATCATTATATGATTAGTTTTGCTGATGATATAATGATTCACGCCACCGGATTCTCCAACACCCAAAACATTCTCAATCATGTACTAGCCTCGTGTCAGGACCTGGGATTAATAATCTCAGGGGTAAGATAAGATAAGATAAGATAAGATAAGATTTCGTTCGGATTTTTAACCCTGGAGGGTTAGCCACCCAGGATAACCCAAGAAAGTCAGTGCGTCATCGAGGACTGTCTAACTTATTTCCATTGGGGTCCTTAATCTTGTCCCCCAGGATGCGACCCACACCAGTCGACTAACACCCAGGTACCTATTTGCTGCTAGGTGAACAGGACAACAGGTGTAAGGAAACGTGTCGAATGTTTCCACCCGCCGGGAATCGAACCCGGGCCCTCCGTGTGTGAAGCGGGAGCTTTAGCCACCAGGCCACCGGGGATAAAACAAAGTTACTCAACAGGCGTCCTCCTCGACAGAGAGGCACAGTTCGTCAGATCCAGTTGCATGATGGGTCTCTTCTAGAATATGTAAGCAGATACGGGTATCTAGGCTTCGAGGTTCCACTACTTGGACCTGTTGTAACGAGACTTTGTCGCCAATACAAAGAAAGGCTGAGAGCACTTAGAGTTGTGGCTGGGTTTCACCCCAGGTATGGTGCTAATGATAAAATTGTGAAAATTATGTATCTTGCTTATATTAGATCATTGGTTGATTATGCTGCGCCACTACTTGCTCTTGTGTCCGACTGGAAGCTTGGAGGGCTGGAAAAACTGCAGAACGAAGCAATGAGGATCATTTTAGGATGCCCTCGTACTGCCAAAATTTTAAATATGCAAAAAGAACTTGATATTCCAAGCATCAGAGATCGTGTTACTGAAAGAAATATCCTAATTGGGGTTAATATGCTCAGGCAAGCCCATTCAAACCCCTGCACAGAAGCCCTCCAAACTTTCCTCAGCACTGGTGAACACTCCTCCAGATGGATCGAAAAAACTGGTACCGACCTCCGCATGAATCAGATACATGATCTATATCAAGTGAGGCAACAGCGGCACTTCTCCGTTCCATGGGATATTACCCCATTCCAAACTACCATTCCTCCATTTCCCCCCAAACTACTTCTTAAATTACAACCAAAACTTCGCCTTGAAGCCAAACATGAGGCCTTAAGCTGTATTGATAACTTAGTCACACAGCAAACACTCTCGCAAATTATTTACGTTGATGGTTCTGTTCACCAATCCACTGGTGCAGCTGGTAGTGCTGCTCTTGTCGTACACTTGTGCAGCTGGTAGTGCTGCTGTTGTCGTACAGAGTGATGGCTCTCTTAAAGAAATTGGAGCACGCATCAATAATTGGGCCTCTACCCTTCAGATAGAGCTGTTTGCCATACTCCTTGCACTGAAATGCTTCTATGTATCTAAGATTGACAGTTTAATTATAACTGATTCTCTGTCATCCATAAATGTATTTCAACTCATTAAGTAAAAATTGTGGCATGCTTGTGTCAGAAGCCAGACACAGGTATGGTAAGATTGTGGACAGTGGAGTCAGAGTGCACATGCTGTGGATTCCATCTCACATTGGTCTTCAGATGCATGATAGAACTGATAAACTGGCTAAGCTGTATGCTTTCAAAGAGGGAGTAGATTACAATCTTGGCTTGTCAGGTAGTAGTTTGAGAACAATAATACGAAAAGAACTTCAACTGAATTTTACTGGCTTAAGACTCAGGGAGATTGACACCAGTCAGCCCATCTATCATCATTCTATCATGCAGGAGGAGCCACATGTCTATGGTGCATCCGACAATATAAGCAGATTCTTGGATGTCACTACCGCCCGGCTCCGGCTGGGTTACAAATATCTTTGGCAGGTTAAATCACCACCACCAGATGTAGACCAAACGAAATGTAAACTTTGCCAGATGGACTATTGTCACACCCTGCGTCATTATGTACTGGAGTGTGATCAAATTAATGAATTTAGAAACAACTCACTCAGAAATGTTCAAGAAATGACAGTATTTTATCCACAGACAATTCTGGAGAAATACCCTGACTTTGCTAGCTGTAAATAAAGCATTACCACATGTGTGTGTGTGCGCGCGCGCGCGCGTATGTGTGTGTGTGTGTGTGTGTGTGTGTGTGTGTGTGTGCACTCACCTAGTTGAGGTTGCAGGGGTCGAGTCCAAGCTCCTGTGTGTGTGTGTGTGTGTGTGTGTGTGTGTGTGTGTGTGTGTGTGTGTACTCACCTATTTGTGGTTGCAGGGGTCGAGTCACAGCTCCTGGCCTCGCCTCTTCGTTGATTGCTACTAGGTCCTCTCTCTCCCTGCCCAATGAGCTCTATCATACCTCGCCTTAAAACTATGTATGGTTCCTGCCTCCACTACATCACTTTCTAGGCTATTCCATGGCCTGACTACTCTATGACTGAAGAAATACTTCCTAACATCCCTTTGATTCATCTGAGTCTTCAACTTCCAATTGTGACCTCTTGTGTCTGTGTCCCATCTCTGGAACATCCCGTCTTTGTCCACCTCGTCTATTCCGCGCAGTATTTTATATGTCGTTATCATGTCTCCCCTGACCCTCCTGTCCTCCAGTGTCGTCAGGCCGATTTCCTTCAACCTTTCTTCATAGGACAATCCCCGTAGCTCTGGGACTAGTCTTGTTGCAAACCTTTGCACTTTCTCTAATTTCTTGACGTGCTTGACTAGGTGTGGATTCCAAACTGGTGCTGCATACTCCAGTATGGGCCTGACGTAGATGGTATACAGAGTCTTAAACGAATCCTTACTGAGGTATCGGAACGCTATCCGTAGGTTTGCAAGGCGCCCGTATGCTGTACTCACCTAGTTGTACTCACCTAGTTGAGGTTGCAGGGGTCGAGTCCAAGCTCCTGGCCCCGCCTCTTCACTGGTCGCTACTAGGTCACTCTCCTTGAACCATGAGCTTTATCGTACCTCTGCTCAAAGCTATGTATGGATCCTGCCTCCACTACATCGCATCCCAAACTATTCCACTTCCTGACTACTCTGTGGCTGAAGAAATACTTCCTAACATCCCTTTGATTCATCTGTGTCTTCAGCTTCCAACTGTGTCCCCGTGTTGCTGTGTCCAGTCTCTGGAACATCCTGTCTTTGTCCACCTTGTCAATTCCTCTCAGTATTTTGTAAGTCGTTATCATGTCCTCCCTATCTCTCCTGTCCTCCAGTGTCGTCAGGTTGATTTCTCTTAACCTCTCCTCATAGGACATACCTCTTAACTCTGGGACCAGTCTTGTTGCAAACCTTTGCACTTTCTCTAGTTTCTTTACATGCTTGGCTAGGTGTGGGTTCCAAACTGGTGCCTCATACTCCAATATGGGCCTAACGTACACGGTGTACAGGGTCCTGAACGATTCCTTATTAAGATGTCGGAATGCTGTTCTGAGGTTTGCCAGGCGCCCATATGCTGCAGCAGTTATTTGGTTGATGTGCGCTTCAGGAGATGTGCCTGGTGTTATACTCACCCCAAGATCTTTTTCCTTGAGTGATGTTTGTAGTCTCTGGCCCCCTAGACTGTACTCCATCTGCGGTCTTCTTTGCCCTTCCCCAATCCTCATGACTTTGCACTTGGTGGGATTGAACTCCAGGAGCCAGTTGCTGGACCAGGTCTGCAGCCTATCCAGATCCCTTTGTAGTTCTGCCTGGTCTTCGATCGACTGAACTCTTCTCATCGACTTCACGTCATCTGCAAACAGGGACACCTCGGAGTTTATTCCTTCCGTCATGTCGTTCACAAATACCAGAAACAGCACTGGTCCTAGGACTGACCCCTGTGGGACCCCGCTGGTCACAGGTGCCCACTCTGACACCTCGTCACGTACCATTACTCGCTGCTGTCTTCCTGACAAGTATTCCCTGATCCATTGCAGTGCCTTCCCTGTTATCCCTGCTTGGTCCTCCAGTTTTTGCACTAATCT
>NC_091351.1:19848134-19872138 GCF_038502225.1 Cherax quadricarinatus | reverse complement strand
TTTTCAAGTAAGTCCACAGTGGCTTTACAACAAAATGAAGGCAGGGTAGAAGGAATTATGTCTTTAAAGGACGGATGTAGCACATGCTCCCTCTTGTGCAAGGATATATTATAAGTGACAGAAGATACTTACAGTAGATTAGATATTGTATTGATAGGAATAACCTGATCTACTATTAGGACTGTGGGTGTAGTCTGCTTACCAGTCTGATTACCTGCCTGTACGTATTACACATGATATACCTTTTGAAGGTGTTGACTTTCTGTTCAGTAATAATGTGATGGGTCTTCTTGAATGTAAGAAACCATTGGTTTAGAGAGACCCAGAATCACAAGTATGGAAGGAAAAAGCTAGGCTACTGTGTCTGAGCTGTTCCCAGTGTCTGCTGTAACTAGGAAAATGTCAAAGGGAAAAGCTTCTATGCCTCTCCTTGATTCTTCTGATGCTGGGGAAGATTTGGGTTTGGGAAATTGATTCCTGGAGTCTAGCCTGCAGGAGACTCAGAGTATTGATGAACCGTCCTAGGTGGGACCGGGTTTGAGTGGGGGTCTGCGAGTTGGCATATGAGTGGTGATTCCTACTCCAGAACAGCTGATCAAGGCCCAGGGGTGTGACGATACCCTGAAGGTTAATAGATCATCGGCAGTTAGCGAGGGGAAAGCCTTCCAGCTAATTAAATGTTTTTTTTTTCTTTACACAGAAGTTGTTTTAATGAGAAAAACTCTGTGATGAATACCTTGTGATGGAGCATAAGAGGCAGTTTACCAAGTGTTTGTGCCAGAGACATTTAGGTATCAAGTTTTACGTTTGGCCCATGATGTTCCCATGGGAGGATATTTAGGTATAAATAAACATGGGTATTACAACCTAGGATTTCAAAGGCCTGTTATCCCAGGTGTAATGGGAGCAAAAGAAACACAGCAGAAAAAGTTTAGACTTATATTATCCTTCACCAATTTAGAACAGCAATATGTACACTATGTACAGTAATAAGTATAGTGCACGTCACGGTAAGCAAGGCAGAAATAGAAGCCACAAGATAGCAGACCGTGCTCAACCAGCTCTAGAATGGGAATGACAAGGGCAGACAGGAGAGCGGTATCCACATAACCTCTGCGATTGCCAATCCCACCTTCTTATTGGCTAGAACCTGGTCACTAGTTGAACGATGGGGCCCCATCACCAACTCTTAGCAACCTGGTTCGCTGGTTGGGGGAGATAGCCTGTAAATGAGGGTGTGTCCATGCGCCGAATAAAGGTTACGTACTCTTTGCATGCCACACCCCCACCCCCGAGAAGGCTCAGGATTAGGCTGCCACCTCCCAGTGGTAACCGTGCCGCCATGGCACAAAATAATGGGACCGCCTATCCTCTCCACCATCCAACTCTTAGATAGAGCTCAGCTTTCCTAGTGACCAAAAGCCAAACCCTAAACTCAGAGCGAGACAGCAGTCAGATAGGCCAACATAGGTCCAAGATACAAGCGGACGGTAGCCCGTATCCCCTCACTAAAAAAAAAACCCACATCAGGGGATAAAAAAAAGAGCTTGAAAGGGGGTTACCACAAATACATCCTAACCTAAATAAAATATTAAACTAGACTCTTGACAAAGAGTCTGCCAACACATTTTCTTTGCCGGCAATATATTTAATTTTTATGTTGTAGGGCTGCAGCCTGAGCGTCCAACGCATAAGCCTTGTGTTGTGATTCTTCATGGCTTGGAGATAGACTAACGGGTTGTGATCACTGTAGACTGTGACCACCTGCGATGTCTGGCCCACATAAACATCGAAATGCTCCAAAGCCAGTACCAGCGCGAGGGCTTCTTTTTCAATGGTAGAGTAAGCTCTCTGATGTGGCTGGAACTTGGCTGAAAAGTATGCGATTGGCTGCAGCTCCTTGTTCCCGATTTGTAATAGTACCGCCCCAACCCCAGACTCACAAGCATCAACCTGTAATGAAAAAGGTTTGGAGAAGTCTGGAGACAGGAGAATGGGTGCAGAGCACAATAATCTTTTTGCTTTATTAAAAGCAGTGTTACAATCTGAAGTCCAAATAAAGGGAACTTTATGACTGGTAAGAGAGGTAAGAGGGGCTACAATATCTGAGAAATTCTTACAGAATCTTCTGTAAAATCCGATCATGCCTAGGAAACGTTGAAGAGATTTCCTATCATGAGGAACTGGATATTCTTTAATCGAAAGAACTTTAGCAAGTTTAGGTGCAACATTACCACTACCTACTTCATGGCCTAGAAAAGTGACAGTGGCCTGGCCAAAGGAAGATTTAGATAAATTAACTGTTAATTGGGAATTCTTAAAGGTCTCAAACAGAGCTTTAAGTCTAAGTAGGTGTTGATCCCAAGTATCAGACACCACAACAATATCATCTAGGTATGCTGCCGTGCCTTCAAGTCCTTTAATAGCCTGATGGATGAGTTTCTGGAATGAAGAGGGGGAATTTTTCATTCCGAAGGGGGTAACTGTATACTGATAATGACCTCCTGGAATTACGAAGGCAGAGATTTCCTTCGCCTTATCTGTCAAAGGTACCTGATAGTAACCTTTAAGGAGATCTAATTTGGACACAAAAGTAGCCTTACCCACAAAGTCAATTACGTCATCCAGACGAGGAAGAGGGTAAGCATCTGTAATTGTGACCTCGTTCACTTTACGGTAGTCTGTGCACATACGAAACCCTCCATCAGCCTTTTTTACTAGGATGCACGGTGAAGCCCATGGACTAGATGACTCCTCCACTAAACCATGTTCTAACAAGAAGTCTACTTCCTGCTGAAGTAGCCTTTGCTTTTCAGGATTAGCTCTGTAGGGGGAGAGTTTAATTGGTTTAGATTTTCCCACATCTACATCATGGTAACCTAACGTACATTTTTTCGGCACATCCGAAAAAATATTAGGATATGACTGTAGAAGCTCAGTTAAATTGGTTGCTTGTATTTCAGATAATCCATCCATTAACGGGCTAGGATCCTTGAGGAGGACAGAATTTGAAAGTTTAGTATTAATTTCAGAGATAGAGTGCAAAGAGTCAGAGTCGTCCTCAGAGGTAGAGGACAGAGTCATTACTGGGACTTTATCTGGTGTATGAAAGGCCTTGATTTGATTAATGTGGTAAGTTTTTGTTTTTGAGGTCTTATCAATGGGAGCTACCACATAATTTAAATCAGATAATCTACTTACTATCTGCATAGGTCCCGTAAATCTAGCTTTCAAGGTGTGGCCAGGTATAGGTTCCTGCACCAACACCTTGTCTCCTGGATGGAAGGAGCGGAATTGTGCACTTCTGTCATACCTCTGTTTCATCTTACTTTGAGCTGTCTTTAGGTTAGCCTTGGCTAACTCACGTGCCACCTGCAACCTTGAAGACGGGTTGTAGAGTGCTGAGCTTACGTCTTCTCCCATCCATCCTTCTTTGAGCACCCGAAGAGGACCTCGTACATTGTGCCCAAAGATCAGCTCAAACGGACTATACCCTGTAGACTCTTGCACCGTCTCTCGTACTGAGAACAGCAACAACGGTAGAGATTCATCCCAGTCTGTCGGAAAGTGCATGCAAAAACTTCTCATCATTGTTTTTAATGTTTGGTGGAATCTTTCCAAGGCGCCTTGGGACTGAGGGTGATAGGCAGTGGATAAGTTGTGAATTATCCCTAACCTAGTTAATACTTCCCTAAATGCTTTGGCAGTGAAGTTAGTACCTTGATCACTTTGTATAGTTTTAGGAATGCCAAAACAAGAAATGAATTTTGTTAAAGCTTTGAGAATAGCTTTAGTATTGATACTACGCATAGGGATTGCTTCAGGATATCTGGTTACTTTATCCATAATTGTAAATAAATACTGGTTTCCAGACTTTGACTTAGGTAGTGGACCTACACAATCTATAATTAAATCTGCAAAAGGTTCTCCATCAGCAGGTATGGGTTGGAGAGGTGCAGGTTTAATGGAATGTCCAGGTTTTCCAACTTGCTGACATTCTCGGCAACACCTAATATGATTCTTCACATCTTTCTTTAATTTTGGCCAATAAAATTCTTTTGTGATTCTATACAAGGTTTTTGTAATTCCCAAGTGACCTCCTAATGACGTATTATGAGCTATATTTAATATCTGAGGTCTATACTTGGTTGGAACCACTAACCTGTCGTATAATTGCCGGCCCTCTATCTCCTTACCAGTCTCAGTGCAGACCAAATAATCATTTTTAACTTCATACTTGACTGGATGACCCAAAGAGGATTTACCCATGGCTGCCTGAAAAGCGAATTTTAAAGAAGGGTCCTTTCGTTGTTCCTCCCGGAAGGACAGTCCCTCGGGCATGGAAACAGAGACATCTGGCAATCCTGCAACCTGGGAATAGGAAGGCTTGATCGGGGTCTGTTCACTTGATTTACGAGACTCCGGCCGGTGTGTCTCATAAAACAACGTGGCTATTCCGAGATCGGAGTCGTCCAAGGATAGGTCAACATTCTCTCCAGACAACCCTTGGGATGTTGCCCGAGTTATGGCCAACACTGGAGAAGCATTAATCATTATAGGTTCAGGACACGAACTAACAGTAGTAATGTTATTACCCAGTAATAACATGGCATTTTTCATGGGAAATCCTTTTGAGACACCTACAGTCAAGTACCCAGTGTAATATTTGCACTGTACATAAATTTTATGCAAAGGAACAGAATATATAGCTCCTCCAAATGCTTCCAATAAAACTGAGGAATTCAAAGAAGTATTCTCTGAAAGGGGTAATATTCCTTCTCTGACAAGTGAGCAATATGCTCCAGTATCTCTAAAGGTATTTACTTTAGTTGGTTCTGAGTTTTCCTGAAGGGAAATAAGACTTTCGCAATAATAAGGGGCCATACCTTTTTCTACTTCTCTAGGGGACATGTTACTAGGGATATTAGAGATTTTCCCGATGGGTTGAGGTTTTTGGGGGCAGTTGGAACTGATGTGACCTACTTTATTACACCTGAAGCAGACGACAGGCTTGCCCTTTACTCCCTGATGACGTTGCAAGTGGTGTCGTTCTGGCTGGTGCCTCTCTGGATATTGTTGTCGAGATGCTCCATAAGTAGTTTGCCTCTCCGCAGGGGGACCATATGTTGAGAAGCGTGGCTCACCAGGTGACTTGGTTGGATGACGTAGACGCTCTCCCTCCGGCTGGCACTTCATTCTCCAATGTTGTCGATCTCTGCTCACGCCAGACTGTTGAAAAGAGAGACGGGACCGCTCGGACAAGGAGCGGTTCGTTTCGAAGGTATCAGCCCACCTGGCTGCCTCCAATGCAGTGGTTAAGTCACGATCCTGCAGAAAGACACGAACCTCGGGTCCCACAGACTCCAGCAGGTTATCAATCAGAATAAGCTGCACCAGCTCCTCAAAGTTAGAGACACCACTCGCTTTATACCAGCTGGTAAAAGCTTTGGTTTGCTGTCTCACAAAGTCCACCAGGGATTGACCAAGCTGCCGCCTGTTCAATTTGAAGGTCTTACGATATTTAGCTGGGATACATGTATATGCTCCCAACACTGTGGTCTTCACTATTTGATAATCAGAGAATTCAGCGTCAGTTAATACCGACGTAAATTCCTGTGCCTTACCCAATAATGCTGTATGAACCAACGCTGCCCAGTGCTGTTCCGGCCACCTCAAGGCTCGAGCCTGATTTTCGAAGCTTTCGAAAAATTGCTCTGGTTCGGCCTCATTGAAGCGGGGAACAAGCTGTACTGCTTTTTGTAAACTGAAATCGTTTACAGAATGCGAAAACTGCCTCCTTTCTCTTTCCCTATCAAATTCTTCCCTTGCGAATGCTCTCTGTTCCCTAGTTTGCTCCAGCGTGATTTTTGCCAGCTCAAGTGCCAAGGACGCTGATTCACCTCGAGACAACCCAGCTGCACTATACTGACCATCTTGCTCCGTAGGTGTATCATCTTCCTCATGCGAGAACATAGGAGTTTTTTCCCTAGCTCCCGTAGAGGGAGGAGTTTGATGTGCCATCTCTTCTTCAATAAGTTTGTCAGCAATAAGTGAACGCAGTTGCGCAGCTGTAAGAGTGCGTTTATAGGGAATGCCAATGGAACGAGCAATTTGCCAACAACGCTGTAGGGACAATTTAGGTAGGTTATGCAAAGTATATGCCGACACCAGGCGTCTGACTCGTCTAGGTGGCATAAGTTATTCGCTATGCACAGTACGAATACCCCAACGTAACACGTTAATTTGCAGAACACGCTTAGCTATGCACAGTACGATTCCAGAATACGCATACAAGCAAAGCCGACTGCACACAAGATTGACCGTAGCGAAGCGAGCACACTGAACAAGCTAGTAGCGAGCTGTTGAACGATCACACAATAGCAAGGCTGATCATAAGCAACTGACACGCAAAATTTGTAAAGCGAAGCGAGACAGCAAGCTACACAATGTTCCTGCTACAAGCTTCACCCTAAGCTCAACCGTTTCTCTAAGTCCAGCTCCAGCTCCCGGACAGGCCCCCATATTACAACCTAGGATTTCAAAGGCCTGTTATCCCAGGTGTAATGGGAGCAAAAGAAACACAGCAGAAAAAGTTTAGACTTATATTATCCTTCACCAATTTAGAACAGCAATATGTACACTATGTACAGTAATAAGTATAGTGCACGTCACGGTAAGCAAGGCAGAAATAGAAGCCACAAGATAGCAGACCGTGCTCAACCAGCTCTAGAATGGGAATGACAAGGGCAGACAGGAGAGCGGTATCCACATAACCTCTGCGATTGCCAATCCCACCTTCTTATTGGCTAGAACCTGGTCACTAGTTGAACGATGGGGCCCCATCACCAACTCTTAGCAACCTGGTTCGCTGGTTGGGGGAGATAGCCTGTAAATGAGGGTGTGTCCATGCGCCGAATAAAGGTTACGTACTCTTTGCATGCCACAATGGGCAAGGTCTCCAAACATTTTTACGGGCCACAGATATGGGAGTCAGTGAGTATGTATACTGAATCATGTCATATTTGTCAAAGTGGAGGAAAACCTAATCAGGGGAATAAACCTGCCCCACTTAAACCAATTGCGGCAGTTGGAGAACCTTTTATCAGGCTAGTTATGGAGTATGTGGGTCCATTACCCAAAACTAAGATGGGTCTATCTGGAGGGTATTCCGGTGATCAACGCCCCCGCGGCCCGGTCCACGACCAGGCCTCCCTGTTAATCAAGGCATGAACAACCAGGCTGTTACTGCTGGCCGCAAGTAGTCCAACGTACGAACCACAGCCCGGCTGATCCGGCACCGACTTGAAGGCAGACAGGGGCCTATTGGTAATTCTCATTATGCCTGGTGGAAGGCTGTTGAATAGTCTTAAGCTCCGGACACTTGTGGTGTTTTCTCTTAGTGTATCAATGGCGCCCCTACTTTTCACTGGGGGTATTTTACATTACCTGCCAGGTCTTTTATTTTCGTAGGGAGTGATTTCTGCGTGCAGATTCGGGGCCATCCCTTCTAGAAATTTCTAAGTGTAGATTATGATATCTCTCTCTCGCCTGCTTTCCAACGAGTACACGTCAAGTGCTTCCAGGCGTTCCCAGTAGCTGAGGTGTTTGATGGAACTTATATGTGCTATAAAGGTTCTCTGTATACTCTCTTGATCTGCAATTTCACCTGCTTTGAAGAGAGATATTAATGTATAGCAATATTCCAGAAAAAAGAGAACAAGTGATTTGAAAAAGAACATCAATGGCTTGGCATCTCTTCTTTTGAACGTTCTCATTATCCATCCTATCATTTTCTTTGCACCTGTGATCGTGGCACTTTTGTGATCCTTGAAAGAAGAATCTTCAGACATCACCACTCCCAGGTCCCTCACATTTTTTCCGCTCTATTGTATGATCAAAGTTTGTAGTATACTCTGTTCTAGTTATTATCTCCTCCAGTTTTCCATAACGGAGTAGTTGAAATTTGTCTTTATTAAACATCATATTGCTTTCCGTTCTCCAACCAATGGAAAACTTGTTGTATATCTTCTTGGAGGTTAACCGTGTCCTCAATAGATCACAGTCTCATGCAGATCCTAGTATCTTCTGCAAAGGATGACATGGTGCTGTGGATTCCACCTGTGTCTATGTCTGATATGAGGATGAGGAACAGGATGAGGGCGAGTACTGTGCCTTGTGAAACAGAGCTTTTCACTATGGCAGCTTCCGATTTAACTCTGTTGACAACTATTCTTTGTGTTCGATTGGTTAGGAACTTGAAGATCCATCTCTGCACTTTGCCAGTTATTCTTTAGGACGTATTTTGTGCACTATTACACCATGATCGCACTTGTCAAAGGCTTTTGCAAAGTCTGTGTATATTACAGCTGCATTCTGTTTTTCTTCCAGTTCATTTAAGTGATCCAGTTGTTGCGAGAGGCAGGAGCGACCTGCTCTAAACCCATGTTGCCCTGGAAAGGGTTTCTTGCAGTTTTTAATGAACACAGAGTTCCACAAATCTATGCCTGGGTCTGAGTACAGGGGCATGTTGTCAATGGCTTTCTCAAAGTCTATCGGAGCTAGGGTAATGTCAGAAATATGGCATGCGTTGATGGAGTTTTGAGGCCCATTCATGAAAAAAAATCATTTACATTGTCGATCTTCAGGCTGATTAGTGGATTTCAGTATCTCACTCATTTCTTTGTTGTCAACTGTGTAAGTACCATCTTGTCTGAGCAAGGACCCGATACTAGATGTGATGTTTGCCTGTTTTTGGCATATGAAAAGAAATATTTCGAAATTCTTTCAATTTCATTAATCGAATTAGCTCCTACTGTCTCTCCTGGGTCCTGTAAGAGTCCTTTAACTTACGTTCGATACTTTCCATTTGCCTGGTCAGTGCTTCTTTCCATGTATCAGATAATCTAGCGTTCTTGAGGAGCTCAGTAATTCTTCATCGATTCTGTAGGGGGTGCGTCTTTCTCCAGTTTATCTTCTTTCTTAGGGATATATGCCTTGAACATACTTCAGCTGCCAGGAAGTTGATCCTTTCAAGGCACTGGCTTGGATCCATGTTAAGATATCTTCCAACATGTTTCATTTAAGACATGGTTCACCTGGTCCCAGTTGATGTTCTTGTTGTTAAAATTGTATTTGGTGAAGACACCTTTATAGATGCAAATCTGAACTTCGATTAGATTGTGATTGGAATTAGTTGTTTTTGATATTGTTATGTTTATTACCAGGTCCTCCTTATTTGTGAAGTTAAATTTAAGGTCAAGTGTGTTTTCCAGTCTTGTTGGCTCCACTATCTGCTGATTTAAGGTGTGTTTATCGCAGAGATTTAGTGGCTCATGTGTATGTGACCTTTCATCTGCGCTGCCTCCAAGGATTGTTTCTACTGTAACATTATTTGCTAAATTCTTCCATTTTGAATGCCTCAGGTTGAAATCACCAAGCAGTTAGATATTTGGGGATGGAGCTGGAAGGCTTCCCAGACAGTAATCAGTTTTCAGTAGCGTTCCTTGAACTATTGGGAGGTTGCTTCTGGTGGCTTATATACAACCACGATGACTAGGTTTTCGTTTTCGATCATTATTGTTAGAATTTCAACTACCTCATTTGTGGTGTTCAGCATCTTCGTGCAGATGAGTGGCTCTATGACAAACAGGCCAACCCCCTCCCCTTGTTGTCTGTTTTTTTTCTGTCGCATCTAAAAATTTTGTACCCATTTATCCATATTTCATGGTCAAAGTGATCTGTGAAGGCTGCAAACATCGCATTTGACTCCTCTAGAAGACCAATGATGAAAGATATTTTGTTGTTGGTGGATGGCTTAAGGCCCTGTATAATAACAAATATAAACGAGGTTGTATTCTGTGTTTGTTGGGGGGATTTTGTTATTGGCATCAGTAGTTGTAGTTCTGGAAGGCCACGGGGGGTCACTGGCTGTGCCTCCAGTCCAACAAGGCTCCAAGGTGATGGACTACTTTTGTTATTTCCTTCCATTTTTTTCGTTTCCTGCAACTAAAAAATCACTTGGAGTGTTGTTTGTTGTAGCTACTATTGTTTGTCTTGTGAGGTCTGTACCTCCTGGTTCCTTTTAGATCGCATGCAGAGCAGCTGGTATTGTAGCACTGTTTTTGGAGGACCGAAGAGTGGCACATTTCTGGGAGAAAGAATTTGCAGGAGAGAGAACGACACACTCCTTTAGACAGGAGGTAACGACATTTTTTTGGGATGCTCAGAGTCGCATGTCACATTTGTTTTTCCTGATATTCCATGTTTACAGATATCCCAAACATAGAATTTGCACAATTTCGCTTATGGTAAGGTAGAATTTTTGGAAGGTGTGTTCTCAACTAGTGCAGTAACCAGTACTTACTATTATCTGTTCTACTACCAGGATCCCCGAGGCCATCCCGCTACTTAAAACTATACATGTGGTTTTGAGAGCACTAGTGAAATTTTTTACTAAAGTTGGGATCCCTAAAGGAAATTCAGACAGATCTTGGGTCAGATTTTACATCTAAACATTTTCGCACAGTCCTGGGGTAATTTAACATAAGACTGACAACCTCCACAGCCTATCACTGGGAAAGTCTAGGGTTGGTGGAGCGGGCTTACAAGTCTCTCAAGACCATGATACTTGCTTATTGTACCCAGCACCAGAAGCACTAGGATGACGGTATTCCCCTACTTTTGTTTGCCGTGAGGGACAGCACTCAGGAATCATTAGGCTGTAGTCCTTTAGAACAGATCTTTGGTCACCAAGTAGGGAGGTCATTGACTGTTTTGATGGGTTGTGTCTGGGGTGGGTGAGCTGGGTGGATGAGTTGTGTCTGGGGTTGGAAAGCTGGGTGGATGAGTTGTGTGTGGCTGTTCCCGGGCTGTTCTGCGTTTGTATTAGGGAGTTTAAATTTCTGTGTTTGTCTTTGTGTGCTTTAGGTCTGTATACTTGTGTGCGAGTAGTTGGGTGAGTGGGGTGGTGGTATTGCTGGGTGGGCTTGGTGAGTGGGGTGGTGGTGTTGCTGGGTGGGCTTGGTGAGTGGGGTGGTGGTGTTGCTGGGTGGGCTTGGTGAGTGGGGTTGTGGTGTTGCTGGGTAGATTTGGTGAGTGGGGAGGTGGTGTTGCTGGGTGGGATTGGTGAGTGGGGTGGTGGTGTTGCTGGGTGGGCTGAGTGAGTGGGGTGGTGGTGTTGCTGGGTGGGCTTGGTGAGTGGGGTGGTGGTGTTGCTGGGTGGGCTGGGTAAGTGGGGTGGTGGTGTTGCTGAGTGGACACAGTGAATGGGGTGGTGGTGTTGCTGGGTGGGCTTGGTGAGTGGGGTTGTGGTGTTGCTGGGTAGATTTGGTGAGTGGGGAGGTGGTGTTGCTGGGTGGGATTGGTGAGTGGGGTGGTGGTGTTGTTGGGTGGGATTGGTGAGTGGGGTGGTGGTGTTGCTGGGTAGATTTGGTGAGTGGGGAGGTGGTGTTGCTGGGTGGGATTGGTGAGTGGGGTGGTGGTGTTGCTGGGTGGGCTGAGTGAGTGGGGTGGTGGTGTTGCTGGGTGGGCTGAGTGAGTGGGGTGGTGGTGTTGCGGGGTGGGCTTGGTGAGTGGGTTGGTTGTGTTGCTGGGTGGGCTTGGTGAATGGGGTTGTGGTGTTGCTGGGTAGATTTGGTGAGTGGGGAGGTGGTGTTGCTGAGTGGGATTGGTGAGTGGGGTGGTACTTGCCTAGTTGTACTTCCCTAGTTGTAGTTGCAGGGGTCGAGTCACAGGTCCTGGCCCCGCCTCTTCACTGGCCGCTACTAAGTCACTCTTCCTGCTCCATGAGCTTTATCATACCTCTTCTTAAAGCTATGTATGAATCCTGCCTCCACTACATCACTTACCAGACTATTCCACTTTCTGACAACTCTCCTGACTTCCAGTGTCGTCAGGTTGATTTCCCTTAATTAACCTTTCCTTGTAGGACATACCCCTTAGCTCCGGGACTAGTCTTATTGCAAACCTTTGCACTTTCTCTAGCTTCCTTACATGCTTGATTTGGTATGGGTTCCAAACTTTTGCTGCATACTCCAATATGGGCCTGACGTACACGGTGTACAGGGTCCTGAACGATTCCTTATTAAGATGTCGGAATGCTGTTCTAAGGTTTGCTAGGCGTAAGTATGCTGCAGCATACTTCCCTGATCTATTGCAGTGCGCCTCCGGAGATGAACCCGGTGTTATACTCATCCGAAGATCCTTTTCCTTGAGTGAGGTTTGTAGTCTGTGGCCCCCTGGACTGTACTCCGTCTGCGGTCTTCTTTCCCCTTCCCCAATCTTCATGACTTTTCATTTGGTGGGATTGAACTCCAGGAGCCAGTTGCTGAAAAACGCCCGCAGCCTGTCCAAATCCTTTTGTAGTTCTGCCTGGTCCTCGTCCGTTTGAATTCTTCTCATCAACTTCACATCATCTGCAAACAGGGACATTTCGGAGTCTATTCCTTCCATCTTGTTGTTCACAAATACCAGAAACAGCACCGGTCCTAAGACTGACCCCGCTCTTTACAGGTATCCACTCTGACACCTCGCCATGTACCATGACTCGCTGTTGTCTTCTTGACAGGTATTCCCTGATCCATTGCAGTGTCTTCCCTGTTATTCCTGCCTGGTCCTCCAGCTTTTAGACTAAACTCTTGTGTGGAACTGTCAAACGCCTTCTTACAGTCCAAGAAAATGCAGTCTACCTACCCCTCTCTCTCTTGTCCTACTGCTGTCACCCTGTCACAAAACTCCAGTAGGTTTGTGACATAGGATTTCACGTCCCTGAACCCATGCTGGCTGTTGTTGATAAGCTCGTTCCTTTCTAGGTGCTCCACCACTCTTCTCCTGATAATCTTCTCCATGACACTGGTCTGCAGTTGAATGCTTCATGTTTGTCTCCTTTTTTTAAAAAATGGGACTACATTTGACAATGTTGGCTTTGTACATAACAGTCAGGCCTCCAACATCTTGTAATTCTTTTTCTTTCTCTCTCTCTCTCTCTCTCTCTCTCTCTCTCTCTCTCTCTCGAGAGAGAGAGAGAGAGAGAGAGAGAGAGAGAGAGAGAGAGAGAGAGAGAAAGGAAAGCTCTTTTTTTTTCCCCACAAAAAAAAGTCTTGGAAAATCACCCTGCGCCTTATATGCTCAACGTCAGGTCAAGGGAAGGCTCTGGGTTACTCTTTAGCAGTTGTTTACAATTTTATGTTATAACTTATTTGAAACATATGCTTGTGCGCCTTGTATGACGGAAAATACAGTATGTACAAAACGTGGTATCTTTATTTTCAAGACGTTTCGCCATCCATTGACTTGAATACAATATAGAGGCTATTTGACGGTGTTGAAACTGGGGACAGCAGGAGAGGAGGTAATCAGTCCCTCAGTCTAGATATAGATATTCATCACCGTATTCTTGATGACTCTGAAGTATTGGCAGGAAGATGCTCCCTTATACATGAAGTAGAGGACATGCAGCAGTTGAAGGTATCGTCACAATGGGCTGAACCTCAAGTGGAAGTAGGAAAGTGAGTAATAGCCAAGTATTGCGCCACAGGTTAACAAGCAGGCTGAGGGAGGCAGCTTTGTACCAAGATCCCAGAGTATTGATGTGTCACACAAGTATGGTAGTAGTATTTGTATATAATACCTACAAGCTGATGAATATCACACATGTGCAACACCTTGATTTTGATGATTATAACATATGTGCAACACGCGGGTTTTGATGAATATGACATATGTGCAACAGCTGGGTTTCTTTATTTTGAAGACGTTTCGCCAACCAGTGACTTTATCAATTCAATGGAGAGGTTATATGGTGCTGAAACTGGAAATTTTAGAAAACAAAGACATAATAATTCCGTCATCCTAGATGATAGAGCCAACTTTGTGGGCGAAACGTTGCCAGATAAGATCGCATTTTGCTGTATTCATGTCTCTCTTTTTCTATCACGTCGGTATTATTTTAGTTTTTAAGGTTCTTTTGGGTTCAAAATTATGAATTTTTGCATTAATATAAATGAAAAAAAAAATACATCTTTAAACATATGAGAGTAAATTTTAGAAAGGAGAAGAGGGTGACACGTACGTTGTGTTGTGTGTATATATATATATATATATATATATACATACTCACCTTGAGTATATATATATATATATATATATATGTATATAATATATATATATATATATATATATATATATAATATATATATATATATGTATATAATATATATATATATATTATATATATTTTTTATTTTTTTTTTATTATCACACTGGCCGATTCCCACCAAGGCAGGGTGGCCCGAAAAAGAAAAACTTTCACCATCATTCACTCCATCACTGTCTTGCCAGAAGGGTGCTTTACACTACAGTTTTTAAACTGCAACATTAACACCCCTCCTTCAGAGTGCAGGCACTGTACTTCCCATCTCCAGGACTCAAGTCCGGCCTGCCGGTTTCCCTGAATCCCTTCATAAATGTTACTTTGCTCACACTCCAACAGCACGTCAAGTATTAAAAACCATTTGTCTCCATTCACTCCTATCAAACACGCTCACGCATGCCTGCTGGAAGTCCAAGCCCCTCGCACACAGAACCTCCTTTACCCCCTCCCTCCAACCCTTCCTAGGCCGACCCCTACCCCGCCTTCCTTCCACTACAGACTGATACACTCTTGAAGTCATTCTGTTTCGCTCCATTCTCTCTACATGTCCGAACCACCTCAACAACCCTTCCTCAGCCCTCTGGACAACAGTTTTGGTAATCCCGCACCTCCTCCTAACTTCCAAACTGCGAATTCTCTGCATTATATTCACACCACACATTGCCCTCAGACATGACATCTCCACTGCCTCCAGCCTTCTCCTCGCTGCAACATTCATCACCCACGCTTCACACCCATATAAGAGCGTTGGTAAAACTATGCTCTCATACATTCCCCTCTTTGCCTCCAAGGACAAAGTTCTTTGTCTCCACAGACTCCTAAGTGCACCACTCACTCTTTTTCCCTCATCAATTCTATGATTCACCTCATCTTTCATAGACCCATCCGCTGACACGTCCACTCCCAAATATCTGAATACGTTCACCTCCTCCATACTCTCTCCCTCCAATCTGATATTCAATCTTTCATCACCTAATCTTTTTGTTATCCTCATAACCTTACTCTTTCCTGTATTCACCTTTAATTTTCTTCTTTTGCACACCCTACCAAATTCATCCACCAATCTCTGCAGCTTCTCTTCAGAATCTCCCAAGAGCACAGTGTCATCAGCAAAGAGCAGCTGTGACAACTCCCACTTTGTGTGTGATTCTTTATCTTTTAACTCCACGCCTCTTGCCAAGACCCTCGCATTTACTTCTCTTACAACCCCATCTATAAATATATTAAACAACCACGGTGACATCACACATCCTTGTCTAAGGCCTACTTTTACTGGGAAAAAATTTCCCTCTTTCCTACATACTCTAACTTGAGCCTCACTATCCTCGTAAAAACTCTTCACTGCTTTCAGTAACCTACCTCCTACACCATACACTTGCAACATCTGCCACATTGCCCCCCTATCCACCCTGTCATACGCCTTTTCCAAATCCATAAATGCCACAAAGACCTCTTTAGCCTTATCTAAATACTGTTCACTTATATGTTTCACTGTAAACACCTGGTCCACACACCCCCTACCTTTCCTAAAGCCTCCTTGTTCATCTGCTATCCTATTCTCCGTCTTACTCTTAATTCTTTCAATTATAACTCTACCATACACTTTACCAGGTACACTCAACAGACTTATCCCCCTATAATTTTTGCACTCTCTTTTATCCCCTTTGCCTTTATACAAAGGAACTATGCATGCTCTCTGCCAATCCCTAGGTACCTTACCCTCTTCCATACATTTATTAAATAATTGCACCAACCACTCCAAAACTATATCCCCACCTGCTTTTAACATTTCTATCTTTATCCCATCAATCCCGGCTGCCTTACCCCCTTTCATTTTACCTACTGCCTCACGAACTATATATATATATATATATATATATATATATATATATATATATATATATATATATATATATATATATATATATATATATATATATATATATATGTTGAGCGATACAGTCCAACTCGGACTAATCAACAAGATTGTGATCACTTTATCTCATTGTATTTTGTTGACTATGTAAACAGTTATTTCCAATATTACAAAAATTGCAAAGATTACTATAGGTTTTCGTTCAGCTGGTTCATGGCTTCCCAGGATGGAAGATAAATCTTTCAAAATATCTGCCAATTTCTTACTGTTCACAAAAAGAGAAATCATATTACAACTCAGTGAGAGAGAAAACGTAATGATGGCAGCAACAATGTTGTACTTCCTGTCTCATAATGTTGATACAGTAGGATGGTAAGTGAGAAGATCGCCATTTGCACGAAGACACTCTAGAGGCAGATCTTAAGGCAAAATTTGAAACGGCAGCGAATGCTCTGTCTCAGAAAATGTGTATGGAAATATACCAAGTATCTGACAACCAATTAGTACTAAATGTCAAGGTCAGGCAAGACCCAACACACTTTATGGCTTCATGAAACTTACTGTAATTCCTTTTAATTATTATAAATATTTCGGATTTTTTAACAGATTTGGTTTGTTTTACTCTTGCAAATGAGCTATGTAGTTAAAAAGTTTAACAGTGAATGAAACTGGAGTTAAACTGGTCTCAAAGTTGGTTATAAAGTGAGGAGCGAGTGAACACAGGAATAATTACTTGTTTGTTGTATTGGCTTTACGTCTCCACTTAATAATAATTATCAGTTAACTGCCTTCTTAAAATTTCTTCACTATCTCATCAAGACAGAGTAAACATTACATTACTGACCTTGAAGATTAAAACTAGTTTAAACAGCACTTTTAATTGAAGTATCATTAACTGAGAAAACAAAAAAATTACAAGAACATTTAGTATGATTTATGAAGTCTCTAAAATAAAGACACACACACACACACACACACACACACACACACACACACACACACACACACACACACACACACACACACACACACACACACACACACACACACAGGCTGATAACTATCTCCAATACACCAAGGAGGTAGGAAGGGCAGCTGCTTCAGGAAGTCCCAAAAGTCTAGAAAATTCAGTGAACTTGCCCATTGTTATATTTTCATTCCAATAGGCTCAGAGACCTTTTAACCATGGGGAAAGAGTACGTCTAAGTTCCCTAAGGAGCTCGACGAAAGACTTATCTGGGATCCAAGGGCGATTAGTTTTCTATTCCAGTGACTCAGCGGGGCGGTTCAGAGGGGTAATACCTGCTGCATCCTGGGTACGCACCCCAGCTGTGATAAACATGTAGCAACATGCACTTGAAATGTATCCCTCAAATCTCATGCATTGTATATGCCATTTTTGTACCAGAAATGTACCTTATAAATATTGTGTACTATATTATGTAATGAAATATACCAACAAGTGAAATTCCAAGCGCTTTCGTAACTTCTCACATTTTCAAGGAACTATAAAAGTAATACATCAAAGGAAGGCATATAAAGGGTGACGATCACACCTCACCATCACATCCCATAACAAAGCAACACCTGACATGCGACGACATCCGACTCATAAGAAAGGAGGAACACTGCAGCAGGCCCGCTGGCCCAACTAGACAGGTCCTTCACGACATCCCACTAACAAAATATTCTACCCAAGAATTAAGATTTATTATTTGTCCAATGTATTATTAAATTCTTCTCAAATTTTATTAATTATAAATGGATCTAATTTATATAAACCAAAGGAAATACTCATATTATTTTCAAAACTGCTTTTTATGAAACAAGATTCAATTATATTCCTGTCGACCATGGACTTGCTTGATACAACTTTCTCAACTTTTTGAAAATCAGTTGGATGGTTAAAATCTCTCACATGAATAAATAGAGCATTGGAATCTTGTCCAGTTCTAATGCTATATTTATGTTGTTTAATCTTAGTTCGAGACTTTTACCAGTTTCACTGCAATAAACTTTATCGCAAATTTTACAAGGAATCTTATAGACATATCCATCAGCATTTTGGGGGGAATTCTTTATCAAAAGTTTTTTTAAATACAACTTTGATATTAAAAGTCTTTAGAAGAGAAACCATATCAACCAAGTTTTCATGGTAAGAGAGAACCAACATATTTTTAGTTGAATAAGGTTGGTTGTCCCTTTTTGGATTGTAAAAAGTATTTCTAGCAATTTTAAAAGATTTATCAATTACGTTTCTTGGGTAATTCAGATCATTAGCTATTTCATTAATTTTGGATATTTCTTCATCTATGAACTCTGGACCACAAATACGTAAAGCTCTCAAAAACATTGATGAGAAAACAAACAGTTTAACTCTATCTTGAGGGGAAGAATAATAGTGTACATAGGAACAGTTATTTGTAGATTTTCTGTAAATTTTAAGTATGAATTCATTATTACCCTTAATAATTAAAATATCTATAAAAGGCAATGTTATTTTCCTCAAACTCAACAGTAAATTTTATAGAATGGGCTAAGCTATTTAATTTAACATGGAGATGGTGTATATCTACATTCTTGGGCATAAGACACAAAATATCATCAACATATCTGAACCATTAAGTTCTTTTAGAGAGGATTGTGTTAAGAAATGTTGTTTCAAAAAAATCCATGTATACGTTACTAAGAACAGGTGAAAAATGATTTCCCATTCCCATACCAAACTTCTGAGTGTAAAACTTATCATTTAATACAAATTTTGCATCAACAATGCAAAAGTTTAATAAGTTTAATGGTAGTAGGAACTGGCAATGGTAAATAATAATTAATAAGTTCTTCAGATAAAAAACTTAATAAATCATCAACTGGAACTTTAGTAAACAAGGAAGTAAGATCAAAACTAGCCATGTTAAAATCATTTAAGTCAGTCAATGAGTTTAATTTATCAACTAATACTGTTATTTTTAACATTAAAGTTAGAAATTTTACCAACAATAGGGCTCAAAATGTCGACAAGCCATTTCGATAATTCCTGTGAAACTGATCCTATGGAGCTAATAATTGGTCTGACTGGATTACCTGGTTTATGTGTTATTAGTCCATACATGTAGGGTAAAGATAGATTAGGGGAATAAAATTGTTTGATTAATTCATCTTTGCCTTTCAGTAGAACTTTTATTGTTTTTTTGAAATTACAGTTAACAGTTTCTAAGGAATTATTTTTGTATATATATATAAATATATATATATATTTATATATTTATATATATATATATATTTATATATTTATATATATATATTTATATATATATATATATATTTATATATATATATATATTTTCTTTCTTTCAACATACCAGCCGTATCCCACCGAGGCGGGGTGGCCCAGAAGAAAACTAAAGTTTCTCTTTTTAAATTTAGTAATATATACAGGAGAAGGGGTTACTAGCCCCTTGCTCCCGGCATTTTAGTCGCCTCTTACAACACGCATGGCTTACGGAGGAAGAATTCTGTTCCACTTCCCCATGGAGGTAAGAGGAAATGAACTAGAAAGAAAATAGAAGAAAACCCAGAGGGGTGTGTGTGTGTGTATATATATATGCTTGTATGTGTAGTGTGACCTAAATGCAAGTAGAAGTAGCAAGACATACCTGAAATCTTGCATGTTTATGAGACAGACAAAAGACACCAGCAATCCTACCATCATGTAAAACAATTACAGGCTTTCGTTGTACACTCACTTGGCAGGACGGTAGTACCTCCCTGGGTGGTTGCTGTTTACCAACCTACTACCTAGAATATATATATATATATATATATATATATATATATATATATATATATATATATATATATATATATATATATATGTCGTGCCGAATAGGCAGAACTTGCGATCTTGGCTTAAATAGCAACGCTCATCTTGCCATATAGGACAAGCGAAAATTTGTGTTTGCAATAATTTCGCCAAAATCATTCTGAACCTAACGAAAAAAATATATTTCACTGTGTTTGTTTAGTATTAAATTACCGTAAGCAAATCTAAAATATATTTAGTTGGGTTAGGCTAAAATGAATTGTGCTTGTTATGATAAGGTTAGTTAAGTTTTCTAAGATTCTTCTGAAGCAAAATAAAAAAAAATTACATTAACATTAATGAAAAAGATATATCTTTAAACGTATAAGAGAAAATTTTAGAAAGGACTTAATTTTAAATGAGTTCTTTCTAATTGACCAGTTTTAAATATTCGGCACGACATATATATATATATATATATATATATATATATATATATATATATATATATATATATATATATATATATATATATGCTACCCTTGAAGGATGTTAAGGAGATTGCCTGGAACTACACCTGTGCCGCCACATTGGCAGATACCTACTTGACATAGTCCGTAGCTGAAGGGGGTGGAGCTGCTAGCCACTGGGAGACCCAGAAGACCAGTAAATATGAAGGCCTTCTCCCCTACCCCTAGCTATAACTTCATCCCAATATGGTTGCAGACCCTTGGAGCATTGGGCAAGTGTGCTCTAAAGCTCCTGAAAGAGCTGGGTGATAAACTCATCATGGAAATCAAGAATCACAGGGCGGCCAGCTTCCTCTTTCAGAGATTCAGTGTTGCGATGCAGAGGGAAAAATGCCTGCAGCATTCTGGGCACGCGGTCCACCGCCGAGGAGCTAGACGAAGTATTCGAGATATAGCTCTGGGATGTTATCTCTGTTGTTCTATTCTCTATTTTATTTTTGTCAAATGTATTTTGCCTTTGAATAAAGTCTACATAAAATATATAATTATTGTAAACTTGTCTAAAATATATCTAGTTGGATTAGACTAAATTAAATTCCGCTTGTTATAGTAAGGTTAGTTAAGTTTTCTTAGGTTCTTTTAGTTCAAAATTATTAGATTTTTATATTAAAACAAATGAATAAATATATCTTAAAGCGTATAAGAAAATTTTAGGAAGGACTTAATCTTAAATGAGTTCTTTCTAATTGATCAAGTTTATCTACTCGGCACGACATATATATATATATATATATATATATATATATATATATATATATATATATATATATATATATATATATATATATATATATATATATATATATATATATATATATATAATATAACAAAATACATTTACAGAAAAAAACATAAACATGAATACAATGGCACAATGTATCAAAGATCATGAATTTCCTCCAGCTCCTCCGAGGCTGGACGTGAGCGAAGTAAGTAGCAAGCATTTTCCCTCTGGATGGCTACGCTGAGGCGCTGGAACATGATAGTGGCTGCCCTTGGGTCCCTGTTGGTGTCGATGAGTCTGGAACCCAATTCTTTAAGGAAACGTGTGGCATTTTTTCCCCATGATCCCAAGGTCTCTGATCCCACTGGGACAAATTGATACTGTTGGCTAATGTCCCTGTACTTGCTGATCTTGTACTCCTCCCTGTGGTCAGCAGCTCCTCCCTGTCGCCCCACACTGTGATGGATATAGGTGTCAGCCAGTGTGGACACACAGGTATAGTCCCATGCTAAGAGCTTGCCATTCTTCCAAGGATAGATGGTGATCCCGTCGGGGCGGTTTGCTGGGTTGTGGGTATTGTTGGCTGCTAGTGATCGGGGCTCCCTCTCGGCAGGGCATCCAGCTGTAGCAAGGGTTCTCTTAATGATGTTGTTGACCTCATTGTGTCTTGCATGCCAGCCCTTGGTTTTGGAACAGTTAAGATCATGTAGACCGTATTGGTCTGTTTGCACTTCGCTGCAAATACACGTATATTCTGTGTGAATTGGGGCAGCAAGGCACAGAGCCACTGCAATATGGAGGGTCTTAGGGTCGAGTCGCGTTCCCATTGCCGATATGGGAACTGTTTGGAGGAAGTCCCCGGAGTGAGGTGCACTCACAGCCTGGAGACGGGCAATCTCCCTATCTGATGTTGTAGCCCTGAGCATGTTGGCAAGCACCTTTTCAGCAATTGGGCTATCCCAGCTTGACTGTTTGTGAGACAGTGCTGCACTAGGGATTGGTGCTGGAGCAGCAAGAGTCTCTCATTCGGTGATGGCACTGGCATAGCTAGGGTCTTCTATTCCTGCTGAGTCACTGAGGGTGTCAGGAAGAATTTGTCTTATCAACTCGTTTGATGCAATGGAAGAGGATAGGAAAGCTGGTAGAGCAATCTGGGAGGATCTGCGTACTCCTAGCCCCCCAAGCCTGACCGGAAGTGAGGCTTGCAACCACTGTCCATCGTCAAGGGAAAGATTCAATACACTCTCTAGCATGGCCTTCAGGAGAGAGTCATATTCCTTGAGTTTTGGACTGCTGAAGGCTGGGGAGCATCTCAGAAAATAGGTAAGTTTTGGGATTGACAGGCACCTGGTGAGTAGGTAGAAGGCATCGTGTGTGTCAATGTCTTTCATCCTGCTTTCCATCGACAGGAGGTCTGAGACTTTTTTTCCTAGGATCAGATCGATGGCATTGGACCCAAGAGGAGCACCGAGGAGAGTGCTATTGGCTGGATCAATGGCTCGTGCTCCTGGTAAAACGGCACTAATATTCTGGATCATTTGTTGATTGGTAGAAACCATTTCACATTTGGTGGGGTTTAAAGAAAGGCCCAGGCTTTCTCCCATATCTTTAATTTTACTGATGTCCTCTAGGAGAGATTCTGTTGTGCCAGCTAGGGTACCGTCGTCCAGGAACCAGATATTGAGCTCGCTGAAGAGTGCCTCCGTGACTTCCTTGATGACCAAACAAAATAGAAAGGGGGCGAGAGGGTCCCCCTGTTGCACGCCCTCACACGAGTCAATTTCATGGTCCCCAAACAATAGTTTGGAAGCCACACTATAACACGGTTCTATGAAGGGATAAAGGGAAGGGAAGTTTCTATAAACTGCTTGGAGAGCAGCATCCCTTCTGACTGAGTTGAAAGCATTGGCAAAGTTCAATTTGACCAAGGCTTTTTCATAGGACATGTTTTTGATATATACTCGTGCTGCGTGGGCAGCTGCTTCACAGCCCTGTTGAACGCCGAAACCGAGCTGAGTTGGTTTCAGCATTGCAGCAGCCTCTTGACTCACCCTTCTTACTGCAGCCTTGGCGAATAGGCGCCGAAGGGTGTTACCCACTGCAATGGGCCTGATTCCGCCATCCTTTTTCCGGAGGGCACACAATGAGGCACAAAAGAAAAAGGGTCTGATGGCCTCTGGGACACTGCCAGCCAGGCACAGGTTGAAAAATTTGGTGAGTTCAGACAGCAGCCTCTCTGAAACCTCACCAAGTGCTGGACTGAGTATTTGTTTTAAGTGTTGAGGCCTTAAACCGGTGAAACCTCCTGCTGAACCCTGTGGAAATGACATAGCAGCTTTATACACATCAGCATCCTGTAAGGTTAGATGTTCTTCGCCTGCTGCAATGTCAGGGAGGTCAATGTTGGTACTGGGAGCCCTGGGTGGATGTTTGTCCTTCAGAGCTTGCGCCGTGCTGACGTCCTTGGGAGCGATGGTATCCTCACTGGTTATAAGTCTCAAAGCTCCAATAGTATTACCCTCTTCTATTTTTTTGCTAATTTGGGCTCTGATTTTTGAGGTGTCGGGTGTCCTGTTGTTGGCATTTGCCCGGCGGGTGTTTGTCGCCCTAGGGGGGAGACGGACGAGGTTGTCATCCCTTGGGAATGCATTTATTGCCCTAATAACATGTGTTGCTAGTGACTTGTCCCTCCTTGGTGGGACAGCCAAACAGGCATTGCCAAAAAGTAGCAAGTTGTGCCAGGATCTGCTGTTTGAAGGAGCATCGTTGACTTTCTTCAGAAGGTCAGTGAATTTGCTAGCAGCTTGAGGGCGAGCTGCTTTGGGGATGTGTATCAGAGTCCTGAGGTGGATGTTAATTTGATTGCAGATTTGAGGTCCTCTGTAGAGGTGAAGTCACGGTAGCTGTCAGCCCTGTCTGGTGGGGG